>NC_036838.1:28639891-28644748 GCF_002910315.2 Salvelinus sp. IW2-2015
AGAGAGAGAGAGAGAGATAGAGCAAGAGAGAGAAAGAGAGTCTGGACAGCCCCTATTGATCGCCACCCGGCACACATCACCGCAACTTTCACAAATTGCTATTGAGAAGTGACCTGTAATGCAATTACTGCCCAATCCGGGGCCTAGGCCACCATCAATTATTAAAAGCTGCCGAGCCACGGCCTGGCTGATACTGTTCCGCCTCCACTCCGCTCCCTGTGTTGTCATTATCACGTCTGTCCACGGCTGCCCAGCTGTTGCGCCACGTACCACACAGGCCCCGGAAATAAGCTTTAGGACCAACGCTTCCCCTGGATAAAACTAAGTATTACGGCTATGGGCTGTATGCATACATATCCTTGACCCAGGTGGTTGCTACTCATTGGTGATGGTGGATGGGGTGAGTTTCTCCCCTTAACAAGGTTATGTAAGCTCTTTTGGACCTAGTGGAAAACGTTTTTATGAATGCAATACGTTACTATTCAAATTCAAGTCCTGTCAAGTGAGAAGATGAGGGCAGGAAGCTTAAACGCAGGTTGATATTTATTGAGTCTTGTCCTGGAAGCAGAACTGAGCGATTTCTCCTTAGATAGGCCAGCTGCAAAGTCAAAATTGGCTATATTGTAAAAATGTATGAAAACAAAAATGAGCTTTTTTTGTCTTAATTTAAGGTTAGGGTTAGGCATTAGGGTTAGCAGTGTGGTTAGGGTTAAGGTTATGGTTCAGTTTAAAATGAGATTTTAAGACTTTGTGACTGTGCTTGCTAGTGACCACTCTGCAGAACTGCCTCCAGAACACGATACATGATGAAAACCGCTAACGCACAGCTTCAACAGTTGAGACATGGGCTCCGTCACCAAATGGCACCCTATTCCGCATAAAGTGCACTACTTTTGACGAGAGCCCTATGCACTTCATTGGGAATAAATAGATGGGGCTCTGGTCACAAGTAGTGCACTATATAGGGAATAGGGCGCCATTTAGGATGCAGCCATGGCTCAGACGTGCACTCCCCCTTAGTTCCCCTTCTCTCCTCACAGCCACACTCATAAAACCCCTACCTCACCCAGAGAGCCAGGCAGTTATTGACCAATGAGGCGGCTTATTGAGAAAAGCTGCCATGAAAGTGGGTCATGTAGCCAATCAATGCCATGGATTTCTGGACCCAGTCATTATCTCTCCTCGAGAAAAAAAGAAACAGACACAAATCAGTGGTATGGAGACACCTCGCCTGCACCCTCTCTCTCTCTCTCTCTCTCTCTCTCTCTCTCTCTCTCTCTCTCTCTCTCTCTCTCTTCTCTTATACACATCTAGATGTGTATAAGAGACAGCACACACACACACACACACACACACACAAACACAAAATGCTCAATTGGACACTCTGCCCCCCTCCTGTCCTTGCTTCCCTCGATGACTCCATCCCACACACACTGTATCTAGAGCATGAAAAATCCACTGTCTCCTCTACTCACCTCTCCTCCCCTGCCAACGCAGAGAGAGATAGAGGAAGAGACAGAGAAAGAGAGAGAGAGAGACAGTGGGGTCCAGATGCAGCAGGAAGGAAAGAGAACAAGGATGACACAGCGATAGTGTGTGACAAAGAGAAGGAGAGCAAAAGGGATATTGTAGCGAGAGAGACAGAAAAAGAGCGAGGGGGAGCAAGAGAGAGGGCGGAATGAATCGCTTTCTCTAAGGCAACAAAAAGAGTCTGAAAAAAAAGCAATTGCCACATGTACAGTATGACACAGAAGAGCCAAAGAGAGAGAGAAGGAAGTAAGTGCACCTAGAGAAAGTACAACATTTACTTTCTCTTTTCACCAGGGAGAGGGCAAAGTAAACTACATATGACAGTTTACTTTCACCCATGGGAGATGTGAAATTGGGACACTCAAGAGATGGCAAAATGAGAGCCTGAGTTACCTTGTTATTCCCATGACATAATAGGTCTTGAGAGTATCACAGCAACACATTGTGAGATCAGTAGTATAGCAATCGCAGTGTACCAAGTTAAAGATATTCATCGAATGATCAGTTGTGTTTTGGTTAAACAACAACAACGTGTAATGGAATGACCAGTTCTGTCTGTTGTTAGGTAGGCAAGTCAGAGGACCCCTGACTTAAGGATAACTGGGAGGCTGGTAAGGCAGCACCAAGCAGCATCGCTGCCTACATCCTGCAGATGTGAGACAAGCTGGACAGTCTGAAGGACAAAAGATAGTTTGTGTGTATGCATTGATATGTAGGCTACGTGTGCCTTTTTAAAAATGTATGTAGTTCTGTCCTTGAGCTGTTCTTTTCTATTGATGTTCGGTATTATGTCATGTTTCATGTTTAGTGTGGACCCCAGGAAGAGAAGCTGCTGCTTTTGCAACAGCTAATGGGGATCCCAATAAAATACCAAAAAGTAGAAGGTTTGGTATGAGGATGGTCCATGGTGGGCAAATGACCCATCACTGCATTAGCAGTGCAGTACATGATAACTGAGGGCTGTCAATTAATCCCACGTTAATGTACATTGATGAACACGCCCATGTTCCTCCTGAAGAAACAGGAAACCGTTCTACTTTGGAATAGTGATTATAACCCACTTTGAAATGTATGAATTGAAAAATACCATGTGTCATATTGTGCTAGCAGCTGAATATTACATACAGTACATATAAAAACAACATTATTAGATAAAAAAAGGTCTGCTTGCCTGCATACAGTAATTTTGAGAGAGAGAGGGAGAAGGGGGGGAAAGAGAAGAGTCTGGACAGGCGCGGCTATTGATCGCACGGCCTGGGGCGCCACAGTGGGGCGCGCATATCTTTCACAAAGTTGGCGAGAGATGAGGTAAGAAAAGAGAAGGATGGCTATACCGGGTGTATGAGTAGGGCAAGGAAGACAGTGATCTACACAAGGCGGTTGGCGGGGCGCTAGCAAGGCCACAGGATAACAAGGTAGTGTATAAAAGAGACGCTGAGCATAGAGGCCGAGACGCGAGGGCTGGACTGGAAAATACGTGGTGTCCGCTCAACCTCCGCTCCCTGTTGTTGTGCATTATACGTGTCTGAATCAAATGGCTGCCAAGTCTGGTAACATGCGCACACACGGTTACCAGACACAGGCGCCGGAAATAGCTTTTAGGCACCACGCTTCCCTGGGACTAATATAACTTAGATAGTATTCGGCTATGGGCCTGTATGCATATCATATCCTTGACCCAGGTGGTTGTCTACTCATTGGTGATGGTGGATGGGGTGAGTTTCTCCCTTAAAAGGTTATGTTAAGGCTTCTTTTTTGGACCTAGTGGAAAACGTTTTTATGTGCAATACGTTACTATTCAAATTCAAGTCCTGTCAAGTGGAGAAAGATGAGGGCAGGAAGCTTAAACGCAGGTTGATATTTATTGAGTCTTGTCCTGGAAGCAGAACTGAGCGATTTTCTCCTTAGATAGGCCAGCTGCAAAGTCAAAATTGGCTATATTGTAAAAATGTATGAAAACAAAAATGAGCTTTTTTTGTCTTAATTTAAGGTTAGGGTTAGGCATTAGGGTTAGCAGTGTGGTTAGGGTTAAGGTTATGGTTCAGTTTAAAATGAGATTTTAGACTTTGTGACTGTGCTTGTAGTGACCACTCTGCAGAACTGCCTCAGAACACGATACATGATGAAAACCGCTAACGCACAGCTTCAACAGTTGAGACATGGGCTCGTCACCAAATGGCACCTCATTTCCGCATAAAGTGCACTACTTTTGACGAGAGCCCTATGCACTTCATTGGGAATAAATAGATGGGGCTCTGGTCAAAGTAGTGCACTATATAGGGAATAGGGCGCCATTTAGGATGCAGCCATGGCTGCAGACGTTGCATCCCCTTCAGTTCCCCTTCTCTCCTCACACGGCCACACTCATAAAACCCCTACCTACCAGAGAGCCAGGAGTTATTTGGACCAATGAGCGGCTTATTGAGAAAGCAGCCGATGAAAGTGGGTCATGTAGCAACAATGCCAATGATTTGCTAGGACAGTGGTTATTCTCTCCTCGAGAAAAAAAGACAGAATCATTGGAATGCACACTCGACTGAACACTCAGTGTATGGAGACATCGCTGCCTCTCTCCTCTCCTCTCTCTCTCTCTCTCTCTTCTCTCTCTCTCTTCTCTCTCTCTCTCTCTCTCTCTCTCTTCTCTCTCTCTCTCTCTCTCTCTCTCTCTCTCTCTCTCTCTCTCTCTCTCTCTCTATCTCTCTCTATTCTCTAGTCCTAGGTCCGCTCCTCCTCTATTACTCAGCTCTGTTTTCTTGTCCCGGGTTTGAAACGGGTGTCAGGAAGGGAAAGTGAGGGAGGGAAGGAAGGCAGGGAGGGAGGGAGGAGGAAAAGAGGGATGGTAGAACGGTGCTTGGCTGTGTGTGTATTTGAACACGCTCTGAAATGACTCATTGATTCACGAGCGTCTATGTTTTCTCATCTGACTTTGCGCTATTTAACAGTGTGAGTCGGTCGGCATCTGGATTCTGTGTGTGTATGTTACGCTGCTTATTCAGTGTGGAGGAGAATGTGTTTGTAAGAGTGTGCAGATGTGATGGTGGGTGTGAGAGTGACAGAAAGAAATGCATATGTATGAAGTGTGTTTATGTGGGGATGTATGAGAAGATTATGTCTTATTTGTCTTTACTGTAATTTGATTGATTATTCCCCTTTTGGACTAGTCCTCAAGGTCCTTAAACATGAAAATACAATTTATAATAGGTGTGTGTGTGTGTGTGTGTGTGTGTGTGTGTGTGTGTGTTGTGTGTGTGTGTGTGTGTGTGTGGTGTGTGTGTGTGTGTGTGTGTGTGTGTGTGTGTGTGTGTGTGTTGCTTTTGTGTGTGTGTG
>NC_036838.1:28648433-28654277 GCF_002910315.2 Salvelinus sp. IW2-2015
GGCATACCAGTACAGAGAGAGAGAGAGAATAGAGCAAGAGAGAGAAAGAGAGTCTGGACAGCCCCTATTGATCGCCACCCGGGCACACATCACCGCAACTTTCACAAATTGCTATTGAGAAGTGACCTGTAATGCAATTACTGCCCAATCCGGGGGCCTAGGCACCATCAATTATTTAAAAGCTGCCGAGCCACGGTGTGTGTGTGTGTGTGTGTGTGTGTGTGTGTGTGTGTGTGTGTGTGTGTGTGTGTGTGTGTGTCTGTATGTGTGTTTAATGCTCACGACTTTACACAAGTGTAATAGTACGTCTTGTGTGAGAATGTGTGTTTGTGTTATGAGTTTGAGCGAGTATTTGCGAGTAGGTGTGTACACACACTGTGCCGGCTAGTCGTGCCCCCTCTCCTCCTTCTCCCTCACCCCCTGCTAGGGAGGCCTTGTGCCAAAATCAATAGATGCTTTCTGATGCATCATGCTGTTGTATGAGTCTGAAACACGAGAGGATCATAAATATGGCATCCAAAGGCAC
Organism: Salvelinus sp. IW2-2015; assembly: GCF_002910315.2. Taxonomy (NCBI): domain Eukaryota; kingdom Metazoa; phylum Chordata; class Actinopteri; order Salmoniformes; family Salmonidae; genus Salvelinus; species Salvelinus sp. IW2-2015. The sequence goes on from NC_036838.1 coordinate 28,648,960, forward strand.
ACATTTGAGACAGGTCCCATTTTATACCTGTCTTAAACCTCCCCGGTGAATCATTTTATAGACGCACACTTTGAATAAACTAATGCAACATTTGTTATGTTTAGTTTTTGTCTGGCATTGTTTTGACCTCTGGTTAAGTTCTTCTCTGTATAATGAATTTTAATGGATTTCTGTTAAAGATAACAATAATGGAAGAGCAACCTAATAATGTGCCAGCACCTGTGAAATCCTGAAGTAGTACACTATCTATACAAAAGTATGTGGACACACCTTCCATGAGTGGATTCGGCTATTTCAGCCACAAGTGTTGCTGACTGGTGTATAAAATCACACAGCCATGCAATCTCCATAGACAAACATTGGCAGTAGAATGGCCTTACTGAAGAGCTCAGTGACTTTCAACGTGGCACCGTCATAGGATGCTCCCGAGTGCTCCCGAGTGGCACAGCAGTCTAAGGGACTGCATCTCAGGGCTAGAGGTGTCAATACAGACACTCTGGTTTCGATTCAAGGCTGTATCACAACCGGCCGTGATTGGGAGTCCCATAGGGCGTCACACAATTGGCCCAGCGTCGTCCAAGTTTGGCCGGTGTAGGCCGTTATTGTAAATACGAATTTGTTCTTAACCGACTTACCTAGTTAAATAAAGGTTAAAAAAATATTATAATAATAATACATTCATTCCAATAAGTCAGTTCCTCAAATGTCTGCCCTGCTAGAGCTGCCCCAGTCAACTGTAAGTTCTGTTATTGTGAAGTGGAAACGTCTAGGAGCAACAACGGCTCAGCCGCGAAGTGGTAGGCCACACAAGCTCACAGAACGGGACCGCCGAGTGCTGAAGAGCGTAGAGCGTAAAAATTGAGCGTAAAAATCGTCTGTCCTCGGTTGCAACACTCACTCCCGAGTTCCAAACTGCCTCTGGAAGCAACGTCAGCACAAGAACTGTTCGTTCAGCTTCATGAAATGGGTTTCCATGGCCGAGCAGCCGCACAAAAGCCTAAGATGACCATACTCAATGACAAGCGTCGGCTGGAGTGCTGTAAAGCTTACCGCCATTGGACTCTGGGGCAGTGGAAAAACATTCTCTGGAATGACGAATCACGCTTCACCATCTGGAAGTCTGACGGAAGAATCTGGGTTGCCAGGAGAACGCTACCTGCCTCAATGCATAGTTCCAACTGTAAAGTTTGGTGGAGGAGGAATAATGGTAATAATAACACTTTTGATATGAATTGGAACGCCGACTGCGAGCCAMGTCTAATCGTCCAACATCAGTGCCTGGCTTCACTAACGCTCTTGTGGCTGAATGGAAGCAAGTACCCTCAGCAATGTTCCAACATCTAGTTGAAAGTCTTCCCAGAAGAGTGGAGGCTGCAGCAAAGGAGGGACCAAACTCCATATTAATGACGATGATTTTGGAATGAGATGTTCGACAAGCAGGTGTCCACATACCTTTGGTCATGTAGTGTACACAAGTACACAGTCTACTCTAATCAATGTCAATCACTAGTGACTATGAAACATAAAAAGAAACAATTATCATATCCTACTAAAATACAAATTAGTAGTTTACTGTATACCATAGTTGATTCCACACAAAGGCCTGGTCCATTTCTACATTGTCCAAAAATTACAGCCATGAGATTCTGAATGTTGCTAGATAACCAGCAAACCGTTTTTAAATGCTTTGGAGAACATGTCAACACGCTAGTGAAGTCGAAAATAATTTGAAAATAAAACTTCTAAAAGGTGAACTATCACTTTAAGATATCCCAGTAGGTCAGGGATACATCCAATCTGGAGCTCAAGCTCAGTTACACTTCTGATTTTCATGTTTACTTGATAGTTAAGTGCACTCACCGGGTCCCCCGGCTCTAATTCAGTCCCCAACTTAAGGCCAAGAAGGAACATCAGCAGTGGAATTGGGCTCAAGCTCGCGATTTAAGTATCCCTGCAATAGGTATATCAATAAGTAATTTCAAGGTGCTTGTATCATGTCAATTCCTAGTGCCTTTAGGAGTACCTTCAGGTTATTTTCACGATGGAATCCAAATCCTCTCAGTGTTTAGGCGTCACCTGGGCATCGGCTGAGCTAGGCACAACACTGCTTCTCAAAACTTTCCAACACGAGGGAACAACTTTGAGAAGAAATATGCCAAGTGAAGTGAAAATGGTGGTGGGGGGGGGGGGGGGGGGGGGGGGGGGATAGTTGGTTGAAAAGAGAAGAGAAGAAGCAAAGTGCGGATAAAACGTCCTACTGCCTTTCTCATCTCTCCGCCAAGTCCCTGTTCTTTCCCTAATTAACTCATTTGTTGTGTTTCTCTGTCTTCACCTCTGTAAGGCTTCAAAGACCGCGTCTCCCAGACTCCTCTGCTTCTTTAAGGTTGGCTGCTCATACCAGAACTGTCCTAGAGAATTATACTTGTTTACTTAGCATTCACAATGAGTCGACAAACCTAAGCAATCACCGGCGGCCCGATCTGGGATTGGCTAATTAGCATTTCTTATTAAACGACGGTGATGGGTAGTGACTTCAATTAAATTCATTTGCTGTGGGTTCCTCAAGATTACCACGATGACGCCACTGCTGCTGCCACTGCCGCCTCCTCGCAACATTTACAAAAGCTACGGGGACTGATCTAGTCACTATAAAGCTTACAAAAAGTATGGATCGCTACATTAAAAAATGGCCCTTTACTGATAACATAGATGTCATACCGCGTACTGTACATACAACAACACTCAATAAGACAAACTCTTCTGTGTAAACGGAAAATCTCATTTTTGTTTTGGCCAAATATTAAATGTATCTTCTTTTTTGGTGTGTGACTGCGCCATTCCTGCTCGGGGGGATGAAAACAGAGAAAGAGAGAAGGATCCACAGCGGCGGAGGCAGCGCACGACTCCTCTCTTCCGCACTGCACATCTATGATGTCATAATCACTCACATCAAAGGCTTTCTGCTCAACATGGCGACTGTCAACCTCCCTGGAGGCGTCATTAAAAAACGAACAGACCCAACCAAGCGAGCCCTGACAGAGACGCATCAAAACTCAACACACACACGTACACACACAGACACACACATATGGCACAGATACACAATGTTAAAGCCCCGCAACATAGTGCTGYGTTAAAAAATAAAATACTATATTAAGGTATACATTGGATCCAGATAGTGTAGGAGGTGTTGCTTGCAATCATATTGTACATAAAGTATGGTATACAGGTAACTGCCAAAATAAAGGAAACACCAACTTAAAGCATCTTAATAGGGCGTTGGGCCACCACGAGCCATAGATGTCATTTGCTGTGAGTTCCTCAAGATTACCACGGTGACGCCACCAGAGCCACCAGAACAGCTTCAATGCGCCTTAGCATAGATTCTACAAGTGTCTGGAACTCTATTAGAGCGATGTAATACCATTCTTCCACGAGAAATTCAACAATTTGGTGTTTTGTCCATGGTGGTGAAAAACGCTGTCTCAGGCACCGCTCCAGAATCTCCCATAAGTGTTCAATTGGGTTGCATATTCTGGGACTGATACACACACACACACACACACACACACACACACACACACACACACACACACACACACACACACACACACACACCAACACACACACACACACACACACACACACACACAACACCACACACACACACACACACACACACACACACACACACACACACACACACACACACACACACACCTTTAAACACCCCCTATGCTCTTTGAGACCACTGTTTCAAAGTCACTGAGGTCTCTTTTTCTAGCCATGGTAGCCAAAATAATGGGCAACTGGGCATTTTTATACATGACCCTAAGCATGAGGGATGTTTAATAACTCAGGAACCGAACCTGCTTTAAAATATATTTGTATTCCTCATTTACTCAAGTGTTTCCTTTCTTTTGTATGTGCGAACATAATGTTTTAGACACGTTAGATATACCGTATGTATATTATACAGTATATTGTTGGCCCTACCACAGAATAACACATCCACACACACACTGCAACTATAAATAGGCCTGCTCTGATGTGATGCTATGTGGTTTCTCCCCGTGGGTTTGTGTGACTGTCAGAGGGAGAATGAAAAGGCGAGGAGGGGGAGAGAGAGGAGAGGGACACATGAGAAAAAGAGGGAGAACAAACGGGAAAGAGAGTGGTGTACGTGTGTTGTTTGTGTGTACAGTATGTCAACAGTAAAGACATTGTGTGGCACCTTCGAATATAAAACACATTTGTGTGGCAAGTGTGTGCGTTGTGTGTGTGTGCCTAGCTGTGTGTGATCTTTATATGTGTCGGAATCTGTTTAACATTTATTTGTCTGGGTGCATGTCAAGGGTGTGTAGGGGCCATAAAGTACAAACAGTAATGACAGTGTGGTGGTAAACTTACCCCTGCAGGGTCTTCTGCTCATGAAGAGCATTTGAGCTTTCAGGGCCGACTCTCTGGCACAGTAGGTAAGGAAGGCACAGCCTGAGAGAGAGAGAGACCGAAAGAGAGAGAGACAGAAAGAGGGTAGGAGAGGGGAGAAAAGGATAATGACGTTAGCATACTGGCACACTGAGAGACAGCGAAGGAGGAGACCACTCAAACTCGTCAGAACAAGATCCAAGAACACAAACTAACACAAACAGAGCAGTCCCTGGGAGAGAGAGAGAGAGAGAGAGAGAGAGAGAGAGAGAGAGAAGAGAAGAGAGAGAGAGGAGAGAGAGAGAGAGAGAGAGAGAGAGAGAGAGGAGAGGAGAGAGAGAAGAGAGAGAGAGAGGAGAGAGAGAGAAGAGAGAGAAGAGAAGAGAGAGAGAGAGAGAAGAGAGAAGAGAGAGAGAAGAGAGAGAAAAAAGAAAGAAGCGAGAAAGAGTGCGAAAGAAAGAGTGCGAAAGAAAGGAGAGAGAGAACAGAAAGAATGAGAGAGGGAGAGAGAGAGAGAATGGTAAGCCTGCAGCTAAAGAGTATTATCATCTCTGAAACGCTACCTTCATGGCCTACACTGAGTATCCCAAACATTAGGAACACAATCCTAAATCGAGTTTACTTTATAAGGTGTCAAAAGTGTTCCACACGGATGCCACCCATGTTGACTCCAATGCCTCCCACAGTTGTGTCAAGTTGCTGGTGGTGGACCATTCTTGATACACACGGGAAACTGTTGAGCGTGACAAACCCACCAGCATGTAGTTCTTGACACAAGCGGTGCGCCCTGCACCTACTACCATACCCCCGTTCAAAGGCACTGAATATTTGTCTTGCCCATTCTCCCTCTGAATGGCACACACACACAATCTACGTCTCAATTGTCTCAA
>NC_036838.1:28655890-28676857 GCF_002910315.2 Salvelinus sp. IW2-2015
CACACACACCCTTTAAACACCCCTATGCTCCTTTGAGACCACTGTTTCAAAGTCACTGAGGTCTCTTTTTCTAGCCATGGTAGCCAAAATAATGGGCAACTGGGCATTTTTATACATGACCCTAAGCATGATGGGATGTTTAATTAACTCAGGAACCGAACCTGCTTTAAATATACTTTGTATTCCTCATTTACTCAAGTGTTTCCTTTCTTTTGTATGTGCGAACATAATGTTGTTAGACACGTTAGATATACCGTATGTATATTTACAGTATATTGTTGGCCCTACCACAGAATACACACATCCACACACACACTGCAACTATAAATAGGCCTGCTCTGATGTGATGCTATGTGGTTTCTCCCCGTGGGTTTGTGTGACTGTCAGAGGGAGAATGAAAAGGCGAGGGAGGGGGAGAYAGAGGGAGAGGGACACATGGAGAAAAAGAGGGAGAACAAACGGGAAAAGAGAGTGGTGTACGTGTGTTGTTGTGTGTACAGTATGTCAACAGTAAAGACATTGTGTGGCACCTTCGAATATAAAACACATTTGTGTGGCAAGGTGTGTGCGTTGTGTGTGTGTGCCTAGCTGTGTGTGATCTTTATATGTGTCGGAATCTGTTTAACATTTATTTGTCTGGGTGCATGTCAAGGTGCTTGAGGGGCCATAAAGTACAAACAGTATGACAGTGTGGTGGTAAACTTACCCCTGGCAGGGTCTTCTGCTCATGAAGAGCATTCTGAGCTTTCAGGGCCGACTCTCTGGCACAGTAGGTAAGGAAGGCACAGCCTGAGAGAGAGAGAGACCGAAAGAGAGAGAGACAGAAAGAGGGGGTAGGGAGAGGGAGAGAAAGGATAATGACGTTAGCATACTGGGGCAGACACTGAGAGACAGCGAAGGAGGAGACCACTCAAACTCGTCAGAGACAAAGATCCAAGAACACAAACTAACACAAACAGAGCAGTCCCTGGGAGAGAGAGAGAGAGAGAGAGAGAGAGAAGAGAGAGGGAGAGAGAGAGAGAGAGAGAGAGAAGAGAAGAGAGAGAGAGAGAAGAAGAGAGAGAGAGAGAGAAAAGAAAAAAAGACACGAGAAAGACGTAGCGAAAAGAAAGAGTGCAAAGAAATGTGCCGAAAGAAAGAGAGAGAGATGGTAAGCCTGCAGCTAAAGAGTATTATCATCTCTGAAACGCTACCTTCATGGCCTACACTGAGTATCCCAAACATTAGGAACACAATCCTAATATCGAGTTTACTTTATAAGGTGTCAAAAGTGTTCCACACGGATGCCAGCCCATGTTGACTCCAATGCCTCCCACAGTTGTGTCAAGTTGGCTGGTGGTGGACCATTCTTGATACACACGGGAAACTGTTGAGCGTGACAAACCCACCAGCATTGTAGTTCTTGACACAAAGCGGTGCGCCTGGCACCTACTACCATACCCCCGTTCAAAGGCACTGAAATATTTTGTCTTGCCCATTCTCCCTCTGAATGGCACACACACACAATCTACGTCTCAATTGTCTCAAGGCTTAAAACTCCTTCTTTAACCCGTTTCCTCCCCTTCATCTACACTGTTTGAAGTGGATTTAACAAGTGACATCAATAAGGGATCATAGCTTTCACCTGGTCAGTGTATGTCATGGAAAGGGCAGGTGTTCATGCTGTTTTGTATACTCAGTGTATGTATGCTAAACAGTTTACTATACACTTTCCCTTTCCAAGTTATCACTTCTCGTGTGAGATTAATAAACGTGTGCAAGCTAATCTAGCTATACTAGCTACTTTCTCCCAAAACATGTCAAATCTTATGTGTCTCTCTCTCTCTCTCTCTCTCTCTCTCTCTCCCTGCAAGTCTGCAGTTATCCAGTCGACCATCAGTGTGCGTCGGTCCTCACTTTGCTGTGACAAGGCAGACATTTCCCTGACAGTCTTTCTTTCTGCTCCATATGTTCCCACAATCCCCTGTTTCCCCAGCACCTGGGCTGACGTGAGGGGGCTGCCAGGGAGATGCCGGAGACTCAGGCAAACTAAGAGAAACCACAGGAACATGTCACTCACAGGCCCCCTTGACAGGAAGCCTATGTAGTGCTGTCATAAGGCTGACATAGTGTTAGCTAAGGAGAATCTTATTTAGAACTGTCCAACGTTTGCCTGTGAATGTGATTATGGAGACCCTCCATGAAGAGGAACATGGAACACAAGAAATCCTGGAACATTGTTCAGAGGACATCTGAAAACGTTATGCAAACATTCCAGGAATGATTCTCATAGACCCCAATAGATATTGTTTGTAGGGCCTGTTTACCTCTCAACATCACATTCTCCCCACAGTCAACATGCGCTGTTAACATGAAAGCATGAAGTGAAAATGAAATGAAACATTTCCTTTAAAAGAAATGAAACGATGAAAATGTGTTAATGTATGAATAAAAATATGTTAACACAATGTACTGGTGATGCCTATTAGGCCAGTTTTTTGTCTTTTTTGTTTTTCTTTTTAGACTTGGACTTTCTTTCAAAGACTCAAAGACTCAAAGACGTAAGTTCTCCAGTCTTTTATTTCTGGCAAGTTTCTGGTTTGTGCCTGTTAATTACAAATTCAAACCCCAGAATGTTTTCGGGCACTGTAAAAACACCAGGTAGACTCCCCTCACAGGACTGTCATAAAGACAGTTCACACTGTCCTAGAGACTGTACATATACACAGGTTTAAAATATAATTAACAAACTAAAACCCGTGTGCGAGCTGTGAGTAGTATTTTGTAATCAAAAAGACTGTGTAAACATTAAAAACGCCGGTTTAATACAGCAGGCAGTAGTCAACAACAGAACTAAACAACGACACCTAAAGAGTAGATCTAGTATCTTTCTAGCTCTATGCCTCACTTTCTCATTCTTTTGTTCACATTCAACTTGTCAATATCCTTTTTAATGTTAAGTTATATCATTAATATCTGTAGTATCTGACTATTTACATATTGACATGTTATGGGCAGAGAGAGTGGGGGCCAGACGAGCTGCAGCATGTATGAAGAGTAGGGCTAGCTAGTATGCCTGAGGAGCTGGTCTCAGTCGCTGTGTGGGCTTGGCTCTGTGTCTTTAACCCTGGGCTGGCCTGATAGCGGGCCGCTGGAGAGATCTCTCCGCCTGTTGCTGTTTTTAATTAATGCCATGCTCATTAGCCCGAGTGGGAACTCGCTGCTGACAGCCTGCTACCGCCTACCTACCTCCTCCCTGTCATGTTACGCTACATGCCAGCTGCCTCTCCCAAAGGAGGAACACGTGTGTGTGTGTGTGTGTGTGTGTGTGTGTGTGTGTGTGTGTGTGTGTGTGTGTGTGTGTGTGTGTGTGTGTGTGTGTGTGTGTGTGTGTGTGTGTGTGTGTGTGTGTGTGTGTGTGTGTGTGTGTGTGTGTGTGTGTGTGTGTGTGTGTGTGTGTGTGTGTGTGTGTGAGCCTGGGCTTCACATACATCGCTCATACAGAGGTACAGAGGTACACAACACACACACACGTTGGTTTTACTATCCAAGCTGGGACCATTTTGATTCCTATTCAAAATCCTATTTTCCCTCACCCTAAACCTAACCCCTAACATAACCCTAACCCCAACCTTAACCCCAAATCACTAACCCTAAAACCAAACCTAACTCCTAACCCTAATCCTATCTCGAAAGCCAAACCCCAATTGTAACCCTAATCCTATCCCTAAACCTAACCCCTAAACCTAAAATATAATTTTTCCTTTTAGGGACCGCCGAAATGGCCGCACTTGTCAACGTTTCCTTGTTTTACTATCGTTGTGAGGACTTTTGGAACTCAAAAGGACAGTAAAGTTTAAACACACACACACACACACACGTGAGTAAGCAACACTCAACAAACAACCCAGTCATAGTCAGGCTCAGCTCGGATCTTGCTGTGTCTGGCTCTATCTAGTATCTGGCTAAAACACACACTGGTAGGAGCAGTGGATAGACATTCATCTTTTGTTGCCTTGCATTGTTTTTCAATGCTACAAATTCAAATCAACAACAGTGCAGAGAAGAGAAAGAAGAAGAAAAGAGGCAGCGAATGAGAGAGAAAGAGAGAGAGAGAGAGAGAGAGAGAGAGAGAGAGAGAGAGAGAGATAAGGGAAAGAGCAAATGAACAGTAGAAAGCGGGGGTGGAGAAGGGAGAAGAAAGCGGTGTAGAGAAAGAGGCTAAGCGAGAGAGAGAGAGAGAGAGAGAGAGGGAGTAGAGATAGAGAGGGGGGGCTAAGATGGAAAAGTAAAGGGAGGTATAGAGAGAAAGGTAGAGAGAGGTAGAGAGAAAAAGTTAGAGAGAGGTAGAGAGCAAAGATAAGATCACCTTGCTGTGAACACCATCCCCCTGTGTCCTACACTCGCCTCTTATCTCAACCACTGCAGACACCCTAAAGTGACACACATCCACCGACCTAAAGGGACACACACCCACTGAAAGAGAGAAAGAAAGAGGGAAGGACCAGAAGGAGTAAAAGAGAGAGAGAGAAAGAGAGAGAGAGGAGAGAGAGAGAGAGAGAGGAGAGAGAGAGAGAGAGAGAGAGAGAGAGAGAGAGAGAGAGAGGAGAGAGAGAAGAGAGAGAGAGAGAGAGAGGAAGAGAGAGAGAGAGAGAGAGAGAGAGAGAAAGATAGAAAGAGCGTTAAGACAGAAAGGAGTTTAAAAGAGAGAGAGAGAAAGGAATCAGGGATTGAAAGAGACAATGGAAAGATAGGTTGGAAAGACACCACTACTTTCTTCATCTACGGAAGGTAGCCTAGTGGTTAGAGCGTTGGGCAAGTAACCGCAAGGTTGCTAGAGCGAATCCCCGTGCTTACAAGGTCAAATTCTGTTGTTCTACCCCTGAACAAGGCAGGTAACCCACTGTTCCTAGGCTGTCATTGTAAATAAGAATTTGTTCTTAACTGACTTGCCTAAATGAATCTTACCAGTGATTTGAGAAGAAGCTGTCGGTGACAGTACGTTTATTGCCAAGTGGCCAAACTCTCTTCCCTTCTGTTACAAGAGATTCCAATTGCAAGATGTCTAACTGAAGATTTGCTGGCATCAATTAAGCCAGTGCCTCTCATGAAGTCTACTTTACACTGTCATAATTATGACTTAACAAATGTGAGATCATGAGACTTGGTATTATCATTGCATTGTAATCATGGATGCCAAGAGAAGCCAGGCTTCCCCAAAACAATTACCAAGAAAAAAGGCAAAAACCTACAAAATCCTTTATCTTTCATCTCTCTGTGTTTTTGTCATATTCCGTCAATTCACAAGAGGCTGAATGTATCTTACCGGAGAAAGCATCCAAGCGAGCAAACAGCGCCCCTCTGTCTCTGTATGTGTAGGCCATCTATCTGATACTGTCTGGTCATAAAGAGTATGACATTGTTGCTGCCCGTAGCCTTGAATGCAAGGGAAGCCAGTGAGCATTTGGCCTCCCGTGATTAAAAAGTATAAAATAATAGCCAATCAGTGTTGAGCTAAACTGAGTGAGCTGAACTGTGAATGGTCCTGGCGCACCAATAAATAAAGTGTCAAGAAGCCAGTTTGAATTTGGCTTCACACCTATCAGATCTCCTCAAGAGAAATATATCTTTGACAGAAACAACTTGAATTGTTGCATATTGTTGTGTTGTTGTACTCCGGTGGCTAGCTAGCTAGCTAAAACTGTCCCTTTCCTAAATTAACCATGGATGGAGATAGGGATTTGGACTTGTGGTTTTACTTAATTCTCCGTACTGGCCAATGATTATAACGGCGATTCTGATCCAACCATAAATTCATACATTGTGCACCTGGACTGAGAGGATGGAAGTTCAATATGTAGCTAGATGTAGAAGGATAATTTTAACTAGCTAACGTTACCCAAGAAAGGAATTTAGGCTAGCGAGCAAGCATTTTAGCCAGGTAGCCGAGGACAACAAAAACTAAAAGCATGTACTGTATGACAGAGTGATAGACAACATGAAAGAGAGGAGAATGGCATTGGCATTTCTCTACAAGTAGGTTGAGTCAACATGTTTTTTCTACTTGCACGAACGCACGCACGCACACACATACACACAAACATCAGAACCATTGACAGCTACATCATATTTATCTTAAATTGATTGGACTAAATTATTTTTTGGTATTTTTTAGTTGTCACTCTATTAGAGAAAGCATAGGTGATTTTATTATGTTGAAATGTTGAAGTTGAAATGGTGCTGGAATAGTGGAGGTGTCACGCCCTGATCTGTTTCACCTGTTCCTGTGATTGTCTCCARCCCCTCCAGGTGTCGCTTATTTTCCCCGGTGTATTTATCCCTGTGTTTCCTGTCTCTCTGTGCCAGTTCGTCTTGTATGTTAGTAAAGTCAACCAGCATGTTTTTCCCGTACTCCTTTTGCTATTCTCTTTATGATAGTCTTCCAGGTTTTGACCACTGCCTGACTCTGGACTACTTTCCTGCCTGCCTGATCATCCTGCCTGCCCTGACCTAGATTCTGCCTGCCCTTTGGTACCTTTTGGACTCTGAACTGGTTTTGACCCTTTTGCCTGTCCACGACCATTCTCTTGCCTTACCCTATTGSATTAATAAACATTGTAAGACTCCAAACATCTGCCTCCTGTGTCTGCATCTGGGTCTCGCCTTGTGTCATGATAGGAGGCAGCTCCAGTTTTCTTTGCAACTTGCGGAAACTCTGTGGTTCTAAATAAATATTTGTTTAGTAGTCGGAAAATGTCAGAAACATTAACTTGGTTGATCATGCTGTAGGTAACGTAACTGTTTGTTACATGCAACATGTTTTGTGGACTTCACCGGACAGAGGTTGCTCTCCTGTTTTGTGATGAAACAAAGGTGTGGTTGAATTTATTCTGCCACTGTGTCTTCTTATTGTCTCAGCCTTAGGTCTATATATCACGGTGTCAAGGCACATGAACTGACAGGTTATAGAGCAAACAACACAATTATCACAACACATACAGTTGAAGTCGGAAGTTTACATACACTTAGAATGGAGTCATTAAAACTTGTTTTTCAACCACTCCACAAATTTCTTGTTAAGAGACTATAGTTTTGGAAGTCAGTTAGTGCATGACACAAGTAATTTTTCCAACAATTGTTTACACACAGATAATTTCACTTATAATTCACTGTATCACAATTCCAGTGGGTCAGAAGTTTACATACAGTAAGTTGACTGTGCCTTTAGCTTGGAAAATTKCAGAAAATGATGTCATGGCTTTAGAAGCTTCTGATAGGCTAATTGACATAATTTGAGTCAATTGGAGGTGTACCTGTGGATGTATTTCAAGGCCCACCTTCAAACTCAGTGCCTCTTTGCTTAACATCATGGGGAAATCAAAAGAAATCAGCCAAGACCTCAGAAAAACAATTGTAGACCTCCCCAAGTCTGTTTCATCCTTGGGAGCAAATTCCAAACGCCTGAAGGTACCACGTTCATCTGTACAAACAATAGTATGCAAGTATAAACACCATGAGACCACGCAGCCATCATATCGCTCAGGAAGGAGACCCGTTCTGTCTCCTAGAGATGAACGTACTTTTGTGCGAAAAGTGCAAATCAGTCCCAGAACAACGGCAATGGACCTTGTGAAGATGCTGGAGGAAACAGGTACAAAAGTATCTATATCCACAGTAAAACGAGTCCTATATCGACATAACCTGAAAGGCCGCTCAGCAAGGAAGAAACCACTGCTCCAAAACCGCCATAAAAAAGTCTGACTACGGTTTGCAACTGCACATGGGGACAAAGATCGTACTTTTTGGAGAAATGTCCTCTGGTCTGATGAAACAAAATATAACTGTTTGGCCATAATGACCATTGTTATGTTTGGAGGAAAAAGGGGGAGGCTTGCAAGCCGAAGAACACCATCCCAACCGTGAAGCACGGGGGTGGCACCATCATGTTGTGGGGGTGCTTTGCAGCAGGAGGGACTGGTGCACTTCACAAAATAGATGGCAACATAAGGTAGGAAAATTATGTGGATATATTGAAGCAACATCTCAAGACATCAGTCAGGAAATTAAAGCTTGGTCGCAAATGGTTCTTCCAAATGGACAATGACCACAAGCATACTTCCAAAGTTGTGGCAAAATGGCTTAAGGACAACAAAGTCAAGGTATTGGAGTGGCCATCACAAAGCCCTGACCTCAATCCCATAGAACATTTCTGGGCAGAACTGAAAAAGTGTGTGTGAGCAAGGAGGCCTACAAACCTGACTCAGTTACACCAGCTCTGTCAGGAAGAATGGCCAAAATTCACCCAACTTATTGTGGGAAGCTTGTGGAAGGCTACCCGAAACATTTGACCCAAGTTGAACAATTTAAAGGCAATGCTACCAAATACTAATTGAGTGTATGTAAACTTATGTGATGAAAGAAATATAAGCTGAAATAAATAATTCTCTCTACAATTATTCTGACATTTCTCATTCTTAAAATAAAATGGGGATCCTGACTGACCTAAGACAGGGCATTTTTACTCGGATTAAATGTCAGGAGTTGTGAAAAACTGAGTTTAAATGTATTTGGCTAAGATGTATGTAAACTTCTGACTTCAACTGTAGGTTGTAATATGATTTTTTTTTCTGTCTTGTCTTTAGCGATCATTTTACCCACGCACTGCTACTGGCTATTATCATTCATGGCTCTAAAAGAGTCCGTTGTATGAAAGGGCTCTATAGCCTTGTACATTAGCAACTCTGAAAGAAAATCCTCGCCTTTAAAATGTTATTCAGTCAGTCAATAAAAATCTCCAGCTCTCTCACCTCTGTTTTGTTAGCACTTATCTGGACCTGAAAGGTAGGACCAAGTACAGCCTTTTCTCCATACACAAAATATGTTTTCACTTCAGTTTAAAGATTGATTTTAAGAGATGAAAAACGTGACTAGATTACTTTGCAAGGTCTCAGCGCTCTGTGAGCTTTACTAAAGAGGAATTCCAGCCACTTTTGTTATAACAAGGTGCTATAAATKCTTTACAACTAGGGWTGTGCATCTCTCCTTTCATGAACGAGTTGATACGCATTCAGATACATTACATTGGTTGTCACTTAACTAATAAAGCCTATGGTTTGACATTGCGAAAGCCATTTTACAAGCATCTGAATGCTGAAGGTTCCGTGCAGATGAACGAACCACATAGGCCTATCACTCCCTGGCGCGAGCATCTGTGTCCCCTGCCCTGTGCGCCCTGTTATTATTTGACAGTCATATGCCGTTACATGCATAAAAGTTCAATAGGCTACTGAACTGAAGGAGAGGACGCATCAATGAATTCAAAACAGGTAATAGGTATTTTCGTAATAAAACAAGATTGAATCTGTTTTTTTTTATCTGACCGATGCATGCTTAATTTGGATCGATGCACTAGTATCTTTAACATTGGAACCGGGATCGATGCATATTGGTGAATCATTACATCCCCGTTTCTAACTCCATTGTAACTCTAGCATGAGACTTAATGGCACATTAATGCACCATAAACTATGCTGTATGCAATAGCAGCACAGTCACTTGTTGGAAGGGTAACAGACCAACCTAATCAAACCATGTCTTGCCATGTCTGACAAACTTTGGAGGGAACTATTCCTTTAACATTGATCAGGAAGCCCTTGGCTCTGTGTGTGAAAAGGCTGTGTCCATGTATTCTTCTAAAAGTCCTTACCACCTTTCCTTCAAGACCACTGGCAGGTGAATGGACTGGTTAGGTTTCCACCATATCACGTTCACCCGTCATGTGCGTTCAGATCTGTGCTCATGGAGGGAATGAGATGAGGAAAGGGGGCTATCTTAGAGTATGGGGACACAGAGTCAAGGTCTCCGGAAACATTTCCATGCAGGTTCTACCCCCATATCATTTAAAAATATGTAATTGAATGCAGTAAACCCTTGATTAAATAAGAAGGCACTTTCAAGACCGCAATATGAGTTGGGAGAATAGTACGCAAAAAGAAAATCTTCAATTACTGTGCAGAGACCACGTCAGGGCTTTTTTGTTCCGTAAAATAGGCCTTAAAAATTCAGGAGCTGTTTCATGGACTAATGAATTCTCGTCTTGAGTGTGATATTATTCTAGCCGAGTGAAATAGAACTGAGTGCCAACATATATAAAAGGGACGGTATGCATTCATAATGGTGTGTAATACCCCAGACCTCCTTTACCATACCGATCCCACAGTGCTAACACAAGGTAGAGACAGACAGAGAAAGAGAGAGAATGAAAGTAAACACACACCTGTGCAATCTCTAACTACTTGACATGTATTTGAGTCGCTGAAGAATTAGAAAGTAACATTCCCACCCACATGAAAGAATACTACAGTACTTACTATAGAATTATATAGTAAACTGTAGTATACTGTAGTATATTATAGAATACTATTCTACACACTGTAGTATCCCTCGATCATGTGTAGTACTTACTATAGAATGTTGTAGTATACTGTAGAATACTATAGTGAATACTACAGTATTATCTGCAAAAAAAAGCACTGTAGTAAATACTACAGTAATGTCTGCAAAAATACTACATTCCACAAAAACACTACAGTTTTTAAACTATAGTAAATACTACAATACTATTCAATTTGTATACTCCCTGCCCATTCCCCTCCCCATATCACAATTTGTGCCACCCATAAGTGAGAAAAATACATGCCAAGTATAGAACATATATTGTGTTCCCTAAATCAAATCAAATGTTATTGGTCACATACAGATATTAGCAGATGTTATAGAAAAGAGCACAAACTCTGAACTATCCGTTCAGACCCCAGTCCTACCTACCTACAGGTTATTGTTCCCTACTATCCGTTCAGACCCCAGTCCTACCTACCTACAGGTTATTGTTCCCTACTATCGCTTTCAGACCCCAGTCTACCCTTACATATTCCTATCTAGACCCAGCCCCTATAGATATGTTTCCCTACCTATCCGTTCAGACCCAGTCCTACCTACCTACAGGTTATGTTCCCTACTATCCGTTCAGACCCCAGTCCACCTACCTACACGTTATTGTTCCCTACTATCCGTCAGACCCCAGTCCTACCTACCTACAGTTATTGTTCCCTACTATCCGTTCAGACCCCAGTTCCTACCTACCTACAGGATTGATGTCCCTACTATCCGTTCAGACCCAGTCCTACCTACCTACAGGTTATTTCCCTACTATCCGTTCAGACCCCAGTCCTACCTACCTACAGGTTATTGTTCCCTACTATCCGTTCAGACCCCAGTCCTACCTACCTACAGGTTATGTTCCCTACTATCCGTTCAGACCCCAGTCCTACCTACCTACAGGTTATTGTTCCCTACTATCCGTTCAGACCCCAGTCCTACCTACCTACAAGTTATTGTTCCCTACTATCCGTTCAGACCCCAGTCCTACCTACCTACAGGTTATTGTTCCCTACTATCCTTCAGACCCCAGTCCTACCTACCTACAGGTTATTGTTCCCTACTATCCGTTCAGACCCCAGTCCTACCTACCCTACAGGTTATTGTTCCCTACTATCCGTTCAGACCCCAGTCCTACCTACCTACGGTTATTGTTCCCTACTATCCGTTCAGACCCCAGTCCTACCTACCTACAGGTTATTGTTCCCTACTATCCGTTCAGACCCCAGTCCTACCTACCTACAGGTTATTGTTCCCTACTATCCGTTCAGACCCCAGTCCTACCTACCTACAGGTTATTGTTCCCTACTATCCGTTCAGACCCCAGTCCTACCTACCTACAGGTTATTGTTCCCTACTATCCGTTCAGACCCCAGTCCTACCTACCTACAATTATTGTTCCCTACTATCCGTTCAGACCCCAGTCCTACCTACCTACAGGTTATTGTTCCCTACTATCCGTTCAGACCCCCAGTCCTACCTACCTACAGGTTATTGTTCCCTACTATCCGTTCAGACCCCCAGTCCTACCTACCACAGGGTTATTGTTTCCCTACTATCCGTTCAGACCCCAGTCCTACCTACCTACAGGTTATTGTTCCCTACTATCCGTTCAGACCCCAGTCCTACCTACCTACAGGTTATTGGAAATGTGCTCTTTTAGTATTTCTCCAGTAGGTTTCCTGAAAGAAAAAGCCTCCACTTCTATGRCAAAGATAATAAAATGAAAACACTATAGTAAATACTACAGTACACTAGAGTCAGCAAAAACACTACTGTAAATACTACAGTATACTACAGTCTGCAAAAAACACTAAACTAATTACTATAGTACTACAGTTTTCTTTTACATTTTTTTTCTTTTACATTATTTATACTATAGTTAACTGTAAATACTATAGTAAATACGACAGTATTCTCTGTAGTGTTTTTGTGGACTTTAGTCTGCAAACACACTACAGTGAATACTACAGTAAAGTCTGCAAAAACACTGCAGTGAATACTATAATATTTATACCATAGTAAATATACTATAGTATTTTGTCATGTGAGCACAAATCCATCACAATACACTTACAGGTGCTTGGCGAAAAAACTAAAGCAAACCTAAAAAAACAACATAGCCTCTTACATTTTCTTTATAGTAATAGTGACAACCTTTCAATCCCAAATGGATCTTGGTCGGGACAAAACCTTTAAAGGTATAAAGTATAACAAAAAGGATCATTAAAACAGCACGACACTGTGTGTGCATTGTGGAAGTCAGTGAATGCACCACGTTCCACTGTAAGCCTCAAATCTCACCCTATTCCCTATACAGTGCACTACTTTTGACCAGAGCCCTATGAGACCTGGTCAAAAGTAGRGCCCTCTACAGGGAACAGGGTGCCATTTGGGAGGCAGCCTGAACTCTCGCTAATCGATTGGCAGATGAGGAAAAAGGGCCGGCTTTAATGTGTTGCATGTGAAGGATTTACTGGAGAGCAGAGCCACTGAATCAATGGAGTAGAAAATGCATCATTAGGACAGTGTTGTTGTCATCGTCCACCTCTCTACGCGCTCCCCAGAGAGATGGGGACTGTACACCCACACGCTGCGTGCACACGTTTGAGCACACACACACACACACACACGCACACGCACACGCACACGCACACGCACACGCACACGCACACACACACACACACACACACACACTCCAATACACACATCCACAAGTATAGCAGAAATGAGACACATACCAGCATATACGGTATACACACACACACTTTATTTGTATTATCCTTTAACAATACTAAACAGCAGTTTGCATTTATACGATTCAGACCGATTCCACACTGTCATTATGTTCTGTAAATTCTCTTATTACTATTAATAATGAAGTTGTTCAATTTAACCTGGTCCCTTTGATTGGTCCCTTGTTTACAACAGTTGTGGGTTGTTGCTCCCTAGGTAACAGATTTGGTGCAAATAAATATTTCAGTAACACTTCAACCTAATGTAGTAGTGTAATCCTTTCTATCTCAAAGTCCTTTCACAAAAGAGGAGAAAACCAATCCCCCCCCCCCAAAAAAAGAGTCAATTGTCGTGTCAAAATCACCTTGGGGTGGTTGACAAAAACAGGAGCAAGGGTCTGACTCTGAGACACGGGGGTTAGTCTGCCCTCCCATTACAACACTTTCAGCACTAAACACCACCATTAATATTCCTCTCCTTCCCCCTTTCCTGTCCTATTACCCCGCCTCGGCGGAGGGATGGCGGCGGAGAGATGCGGTGTCCTGTCCTATCCCGTCCTCCACAGGGGAGACTAGATGAGAGGACATTTCAAACAGGGACGACTTGGGCCGATTGATTCCAGAGAGTTAATTGGCTTTATTAGCCAAGACGTTGGGCCCGCGAGGGGTTGCGTCCCAGGGAAGGGAAGAAAAGGACGTTCCTCTTGGGCCGATTGATTCCAGAGAGTTAATTGGCTTTATTAGCCAAGACGTTGGGCCCGCGAGGGGCTTCTGTTCTACGCCCAGAGCCCCCCCCCCCCCCTTCCAATCCAATTCCTGCGAAGGAGAAACCCTGCGTAATTGTTTTCCCTCCATCTTCCGTGTCATTGTCAGATGGGTCCTGCGGGATTATTAGCAACCCCAGGTCCCTCAATAATTCATCCTAAACTATTTATACACAGATGGAGAGTCCTCTAAAGTCTCCCCCAGTGAGCTTATCTGCCTTTCAGACAGAGTGACTGGGGGAAGAGGAGAGAAAGAGATTTGGAAAAACAAGAGGGGGAGAAATTTAAAGAGTGAAAGAAAGGGAGACAAGGGGCAGACTGAGCCGGAGAGAGGAATGGGTAGTGGCAGTAAGAGACAGAGGCACAGAGGAGGGAGATGGTGCGTGTGATTCTGTGCGAGAGAGAGGGAGAAAAGTGTGCTCCTGTCTTTGGTAGAGGGAGGCACAATGACCCTGTTTCATGGTGTTTCAGCTTCAAGGTGAAGCCGCTCTTTCTCCCCCGCTTTGCCAAAGTGAACAAAAGCACCATCCGGGGAATAGCAGCCTCCCCACACAACCCTCATTAATGACGTTTAATCTGGCCCTTTTTTCCCCTCCATTTAATGCAATTAAGATGTTTGCAAAGCTAACGTAGAGCGCCAATCGCTAAAGGAAGGGCACATGAAAGATGCACAGGGATTTCCATATTTTCCATAGACTCCATGCAAACACAAGTGGCAATGGATAGGATCATCAAACACACCACTGACTCATTCCACCATTCCTTCATAAACACGTAATCACATGATAACATAAGATATTAGCATATTAGCATTAGCGCATGAAGAGGCTTTTTTATCCTAAATAGGGAGCTGTGCGGTTTGAGAAAAAGGCTGTATAACTTGTTTTTAATTGCCTAGTCGCAGATACCTGGGTTTCCCTCCCGCCCCGCCTCGGTGGGGAGACATTTTGTTGTCGACCAACTAATGAGGCTTTTGGCGAAGGCAGTTGATTTTCAAAGTCCTTTTATCGGCTCTGGAGCTACAGATAATTTTAAATATTTAGCCATTTGGCAGACGCTTTTATCCGGCTCACTTAGAAAGCTGCAACTCCCTCTTGAACAAATTGGGACATTGAAATGCAGATTGGAACAGAGTTTTTACATTTTGCATTGGAGGCAAATGAGGGGGGAATGAACGAACGAAACTCTGGGAAAGGCCTTGTTTGGAAGATCAAAACACTGGTCAGCTCAGATGTCTGATCCTTTGCAATATCGTAGACCATGAATATACAACACGACTTGCCCATAGAGCAGACATCTGGGCTGGTCTTAGGTGCAACAAGTGACTTAAAATGTATGTACTGCGGTATAGATTATTATTTTTTTTTTACTGGCAAATAAAAGCAATCAATCAATTGCATTTAATACTGTTTAGTACTGTGCAAGATAATGTTACATCTGACCCTTTCATTTTGATCTGTTTCGCTATTTTAATCGCAAGCAGGTCTCAGTCAGATCAGTGCTCAGTGGCAAACTCTGTCCAGAATGAGGAGGATCTGCTTGGAGAGACCACTGAGTACTGATGGAGGATTCTCACAGTCGGGCCAATCTCAATCTATACCAGCCTCTGCGCTTGCCAGGGAGGATGGGGTCCTCTACTATTACTTAGCCATTGCTGACACACACACACACACACACACACACACACACACACACACACACACACACACACACACACACACACACACACACACACACACCACACCCACACACACAACAACACACAACACAACACACAACACACACCAACACCACACACACACACGCACACAATTTCTCTCTCTCCTCTCTCTCTTTCTCTCTCCAGAAACCCTATGGAAGCACACCAAATGCTGTGTTTGTGCTGCCAGGTCACCTATGATACAAGTCAGTATTTGAAGTCCATCCATGCCTGAGGATGTCAGGAGATGACGTGGAAACCGGCCACTAGGGGCAACAGTGAGCCCTGTTACCTTCGAATAGGTTGGTAAAATGTAAGCATCTACCTCTGATTCCAAAGGTTGCACGTTCACATCCAGCAATATAATGTTTTATTTGTATTTATTGTTTTGCCTATCCCAAATCTGTACCTTTCTTAGGGATAGCCCCCTTTTTTTAAATGTTCACCTAAAATTACATACCCAAATCTAACTGCCTGTAGCTCAGGTCCTGAGGCAAGGATATGCATATTCTTGGTACCATTTTAAGGAAACACTTTGAATTTGTGGAAATGTGAATTAAATGTAGGAGAATATAACACAATAGATCTGGTAGAAGAAAATACAAAGAAATAACTTTTTTTTTTTTTTCTACCACCATCTTTGAAATGCAACAGAAAGGTCCCACTTCTAGCCATCACTCTGGTTGTAAATCCGATGGTGTCCACAAGATGGCAGCAGTGTATGTGCAAAGTTTCAGATGGATAACTTGAAGTATGAGCAAACCACATGACATCTAGTGTCACCCAGGTACATTTGGGAAAATTGTGGAGACATTGGCATTCATATTACATTTTTCTGCAGGAATATCATCAAATCTGTATACTTGGACTTTGATTTAGCTTTTCCAGTATTTGTAGCCATATTATAAGTTCAACATTTGCAAAACAACCAGATTTCAAAACATAACTCTGAATATTCTTATAATTCTTGTCCAAAAGGACAACGTTAGCAGCTACATTTTGTGACAGATACAGGGTTTCCGGATACTCCCGTAAAGCCCAGCTCATTGGCTATCTAGCTAGCCTTTTTTGACCCTGATTAGTGCTTATTTGACAAAGTTAGAGTTGATCAAGTGAAGACTGCCCGCGTCATCGGTGTGCCATGAAGGCGTCGCTCTCTGACCAAATTTGGTGTCCTATAGGATTTACTACACCCCTAATGATATAGTGAAGTCTGGTTACGTTCTAGGATCTCTGAGGAATACATACAAACGTGATTTGACTGGTTGAAACAACGTTTAGGGGTAGATTTTCACAGATTCCTTTCTTTGCAAATTGAACGACTGGAAATACAAAATTGATTGTGTATGCTATATGGACCTTTTTAGGATATGAAKAATTATTTTATCTAACAAAACGACACTTCATGTTATCTCTGGGACCCTTTGGATGATAAATCAGAGCAAGATTTCAGAATGTAAGTACACATTTCACCTTCAGTGTTGAATTTATCAAGCCTATCTCGGTGAAAAAAGTGTTTTGTTGTTCGGAGCTCTCCTCAAACAATAGCATGGCATTAGCTCGCAGTAATAGCTACTGTAAGTTGGACAGTGCAGTTATACTAACAAGAATTTAAGCTTTCAGCCGATATAAGACACTTATATGTACCGACATTTGTTGTTTCTCTAAAATCGTGACCGTGACACAAGGCGCTGCATGATTTACAACTGTCCTGTTGACGGGATGCCTATCCCTAACTTAACCAATTGGAATGAATGCCTAACCTTGAGAATTTGGAGATAATGCCTGAACTTAACTCTAACCTTAACAATTTGGAGTTAAACTTAACCTTAAACCTTAAACCTTAAACACTTAGAAATGTGACATTTGAGAAACATGGATGAACGTCTAATTCTGCTGTGAGACTGTGAGAGCTGGTAGGACTGTGTCAGGGGACCGGGATGGGTTTGGATAAGATTCCCATCCTCTGTAGTGATAAAAAAAATCTAGGCTCTGACTCGTAGGGAACCTATACGTAGGGCTAGGGAGAGACCTTAGAAGTCATTCAATTGCAAATCTGTAATCATTTGCTGAAGGATTTCTGTCCAAATAATTTCCTGGCTGATTTGTTCATGGGGTTATGCTCTGAACGGCCAAGCAGAGAGCCAGCTGAGCTCACTAGCCACTGAGCCAAGTATTTGATTTCAATCAGAACCACACTCGCACAAACGCTACACGACACACACAAATGCACTCACTCACACACGCCACGCACCACACACACACACACACACACACCACCACACACACCACACACACACACACACACACACACACACACACACACACACACACACACAAAGCCATATGCTTACAGACAGATCTATACTAAGGCAGAGGCCACAAATCGTAATATTGATATATCATGTGACATTTGTGGTATTGATGTGTTAATTCATGTACACATATCATGTATATATTTTGAACTACACTATACACAGAGTATACAAAACATCATGAACACCTGCTCTTTCCATGACAGACTGACCAGGTGAATCCAGGTGAAAGCTATGATCCCTTACTGATGTCACTTGATAAAGCCACTTCAATCAGTGTAGATGAAGGGGAGGAGACAGGTTAAATAAGGATTTTTAAGCCTTGAGACATTTGAGACATGGATTGTGTACGTGTGCCATTCAGAGGGTGAATGGGAAAGACAAAATATTTAAGTGCCTTTGAACGGGATTTGGTAGTAGGTGCCATACCCTGTTCAAAGAACTGCAACGCTGCTGGGTTTGTCACGCTCAACATCTTTCTGTGTGTATTTTTATTTAGTTGTTGTACCTTTATTTATCCAGATTAGTCTCATTGAGATAAAAGATCAAATCTATTTTTCAACAGGGGGCTGCAATTCAATATTAGGAAGGTGTTCCTAGTGTTTCATACTCATCCCATTGCCTTCGACAACTAAAATCCAATTTTTTTAAAAGGAAGTGAACCTGCAGAAAATAGGAGGTCGACGGCAGTATGCAAACCCAGTGTTCCATTTTATGCCTTTCCCTTACCCTAACCCTTACGTTAACCTCTCTGAAACTATACATTACCTTAACCTCAACCTACCCCGTGTTCCTAAACCTAACCTTAACCCTAACCTTAATTTATTTACACCACTGTGTCTAAACTAAAAAAAATGATGCCGGTCAAACATCCACCTCCTTCTATAAAACGCAGACAATATTAACAACTGATAAGAGTTCACATGAAGTGTAGCAGTGAAAAAAAGCAGTCACTTATATAGGCACAACAACATTAACAACATTAACACGTTGTCAAAAATGTCTGCCTACATCGGAAAGCGCTCACTTATTCACCCCTGGGGGCGGCTTTTAAGCAGCGAGGCCTAATTCTGCTGCCATTGCAGGAAGGTCATTTTCTTTCCAGGGCCATGATGGCCACAGACTAGTGCTTAAATCTCACAAAACGCAACCTATAAATTACAACAAAGGACAGAGGGGTCAGAGCCAAGCATGGAATGGAGCCAGGAGCCATCAATCTGCAGGGAGTGGGACATCTGTCTCTGGGTGTCCCTCGTTCTCTATCTGCCCCACTCTCACTCTCTCTATCTCTGTCTCTCTGCCTCTCTCTGTCTCTCTCTCTCTCTCTGCCTCTCTCGCTCTCATTCTCTCTGCCTCTCTCTCTGCCCCCCTCTCTCTGATTTACTCTCTCTCTGCCTCACTCTATCTCTGCCTCTGTCTCTCTGTCTCTCTGCCTCGCTCTGCTCTCTCTCTGCCTCTTGTCGCTCTGCCTTCTCTCTGTCCTCTGTCCTCGCTCTGCCTTGTCGCTCTGGCTTCTCCTCGCCTTTCTCTCTGCCTCTCTCTCTGCCTCGCTCACTCCTGCTCTGCTCGTCTCTGTGCCTTTGTCTTCTCTGACTCTCTCTATCTCTGCCTCTCTGCCTCCTCTCTCTGTCACTCTGCCTTTCACGCGCTGCCTCTCTATCTCTTCCTCTCTGTGCCTCACTCTATTCTCTGCCTCTGTCTTTGCTGACTCTCTGCCTCTCACTCTGCCCTCTCTCTCTCCCTCTCTCTGCCATACTCCTGCTCTGCCTCATCAATCTCTGCCTCTGTCTCTCTGCCTCTCTGCCTCTCTCTGTCCGCTCTGCCTCTCTCTCTCTCTCTCTCTCTCTTCCTCTCCTCTCTCTTCGTTCTCTCAGTTCTTCTCTTCTCTCTCTCTTCTTCTTCTCCTCTCTTTTCTCTCGTCTCTCTCTCTCTTCCTCATCTCTCTCTCTCTCTCTGCTTTCTCTGTCCTCTCTGCTCTCTCTCTCTCTTTCTCGCTTTCTCTCTGCTCTCCTCGCTTCTCTCTCTCTCTCTCTGCCTTTGTCTCTCTGCCTCTATCTCGTTGCCTTACCCTACTTCATCTTATCGCTCTCTTCACGCACTCTCTTTATTTCAGTCTTTATGTTTTTCTCCCCATGCCTCTCCCCTGCCCCTTACAAATACACATCACAAGTTAGCATTTGGTTCATCGTAAGTTTGGTTGAGACTTGATCTTAGTAGTACCATCTCTTACCTCCCCCCAAACTGCCTCTGAACACTCGAAAACTTCCCCATGACTTATTCATAGTCCTTTTTCCATTTTCTGAATCAGACTTTGTCTTGAATAATTAAGGAGATCTTTCCAAAAGCCTTAACCCCCTACCCAACTCCCTTTTACAGGTATTACAAGTTCATCCAGAGAGAGCTAAATGCATATCTGACGTCACATAATGACAAGTTTTACCTCTTTAGACTTTTGGATCAACAGCATATAGGGAGTTGAGCATTGTGCCAGTAACCAAAAGGTCACTGGTTTGAATATGTGAGAAGGTGAAAAATCTGTTAATGTGCCCTTGAGCAAGGCACTTAAACAGATTTGCTCCAGGGGCGCCGTACTACTATAGCTGACCGTGTAAAACAACACATTTCACTACACCTTTCTGGTGTATGTGACAATAAAACATATAAAAACATAAAAAATAGTTCTAGGACCAACAATGGAAAGTAACACTGGCTATAGTTCCAGAATCAACAGCATAGAGGTACACTGTAGCTAGCTTTAGGACCAACAACATAGTTACACTGTAGCTAGTTTTAGAATCAACTGCAGTGAGTTACACTGTAGCTAATAGTTCTAGGATCAACAGCAGTTCAACAGCAGTTCTACGATCAACAGCAGATCAACAGCAGTTCTAGGATCAACAGCAAATCAACAGCAGTTCAAGGCTCAACAACAGATCAACAGCAGTTCTAGGATCAACGGCAAATCAACAGCAGTTCTAGGATCAACAACAGATCAACAGCAGTTCTAGGATCAACGGCAAATCAACAGCAGTTCAAGG
>NC_036838.1:28678145-28682185 GCF_002910315.2 Salvelinus sp. IW2-2015
ACACACAACAGCATTAGAAATAAAGGCCTAATGGCTGAACACAGTCTGTGAAGGTTTATTGTTATTAGCAACCAGCACTATAGTACAGAGCTATATAATCACTGGACCTATAGACAAAGGAACTTGTACCTTGCTCTATAATTATATAGCATGGATGTGTACCCTGTAATTACACCTACACAGTATAGATGTGTGATATGGCAATGAATGGCAGAGAGATTGCCTGCATTATGAACAAACAATAGAGAGGATTCACTATCATTATGGTACAAAGCATGCAGCACCACAATATGGAGATAATTCTCATTCAGGAGACCTTTTGAGTCCTGTGTTGAATTCGCTCCTGTTCTCAGCCTGACCTACATGTTCCATTGATCTCTAAGAAGTTGAACTTCTAAATGTCAGTAGATGTGTGCATCAGACCTACAATGGAATATAAACCGAGCCAGAATGTTGCAAGGCTTTATCCTCACTAACCCTCTAACCGGTCCTGTAGGAGAGAGAAAGTTGGGGATGGGGGAGAAATGTGGTTGTTTCCATTGGCTCAGTTGGTTGGAGAACGGTGCTTACCTCACCGGAGTTGATGGTTTGATTCCTGAATGGGCACCACACAAACAAATGCACGCACGCACACACGCCATACTGTTCATAGGAAGCAATAGCAGAATGTGAGGATTAGCATTTTCTGAGGGCAATATCGCTGTAAAATCGAATTAAGAGGGGTGACTACACAACAACCCCAAAAATTGAAATGTATTAATAAAAGCTGTATAAACAACAGAAAGTTTCCCATATTTMGAAAGTATTGCATTCTCTCACTCCG
The DNA here is from genome assembly GCF_002910315.2 of Salvelinus sp. IW2-2015. Lineage (NCBI taxonomy): Eukaryota > Metazoa > Chordata > Actinopteri > Salmoniformes > Salmonidae > Salvelinus > Salvelinus sp. IW2-2015. The sequence goes on from NC_036838.1 coordinate 28,678,969, forward strand.
GAACAGAGGTTTCATCTGAAACCTCAGGGGAACAAGCAGATGGATCGAACAGAACCAAAGCGTCAGCCTCTTTAAACATTGAACATGGACCACAATAACACTTCCATGATGCAATTGCCTTGAAAACAGTAACTATTTAACCCTCTAAGGAGCCCTTGTCAAAACAGTGCTAGAGTACGCTTTCAGGCACTTAAAATCGCCATAGCAATAACATGGCAATAGCAAAAAAACATGAAAACAACATCTTAATATGAGGAAGGAGGATGTTGTACTTCTGGCATTTTATTAAGCCTCTTTTAGGGTAAACAACAGGTTAAGCTGATGAAAGTTTAAAGGCTGACCAAGTTAAGCATAGCTTTGTGCTTCACATTTTGGATTGTGTATACAGTTAACATAAATCTTTCAGGGAAATATTCTATATATATATATTTTTTTTAAATAAGTTTGTCCCTGCATTTTTAAACCGTATTGTGCTGACGATTTCTTATTGAGCAAAAGGCCTTTAAGGCTGCGGGTATGGGTGTGTATAGAGGCTTGTCCAACCCACATGGGCCATCTTCAATTGGTAGAGTCAATGGGGTGATGTCACCCGAAGCGTCGCCCTTAGCATTTACCATCTTGAACTAGGCTGAAGGCCCGTTGTCTGAAGGGAGCCTAGCGTTGTTCGCTACAATAGTATCTTTGTCTTAAGGAAAAGATCCCCATGCTATGTCTCGGCAATGTAAGTACATTGTGAATTTCCTGTAGTCTCAACGTTGTGCCTATGTAAATCTGATGCATGTGTGCTATCTGGTTAAGAGTAGTTGTTTGTTTGCTAAAAAGAGTAATACAAAGTATACAGGTGTTCCAAAACAGTATAGTCCAGTACTGTCAGAAGGGTTGGAGGTGCTGGTCTTTCTTGACTGGCTGCCTGGTTCAGGCTAGGCTGTACAGGGCGTACAGGCTTGCTTGCATTGCACCACTATAAAACCTCCGGGGCCTCATTTATCGATCACGTGTAGGCACAAATCTGTGGTGGAAGTGGTGGAATAAGGGACCTGCTTGTCAAGCGTGGCCTAGTGAATGGTGAAAATATATGTTGAAAATTTGTGAAATTATGAGAGTAATAATTCAATCATTTTTAAATTTCATTGTAATTCCATTGTGAATTCATGCAACATATCTTGACAGGCTATATTATATCATTTGACCACTTCAGAGCATTTGTTACAACAAAAATCCATATCAAGTACAGTAATTTGTTAAATTAGAGGCATATGTGAAAGTTAAACCATTGTTGAAATACTATAAAACTGAGATAATGGGAAATTAAATGAGAGATGGCTAATCCTGATCTGTTGGAAGATTTGGCACAAGCTGCATTTCGCAGAGAGCGTGTTTTTAGAGACAGGTGTGACTTTTTTGCAGAAAGTACAGATTGGCTCAGATCAATCTATCATATAGGATTTTTGCTAGGATTTAAGACCTACTTTAGAAAGGCAAACACATGCCATTCCGGTGCATATCCAGGTGCTCTCCGCCCTCAGGTTTTCGGCAACGGGCACTTTTCAGAGGGAGCTTACAGATCAAAATCTCATAGACCTCGATGAGCCGATGGTTTGGATGCAATCATCACCAAAACCAACGGTTGCATACCATTTCCATACACAATCGCGCTACAGGTTGAAGTCAAGAAGGGTTTCTTTTCCATCGTGGTTCTCAAATCCGAATGGAGCAATAGACGACATCCACATRGCCGTAAAAGCACCGTCCCAAAACGAGCTCAACTATGTGAACAGAGAAGACTTCCACCCACTTAATGTGCAGGTGATAGGTCATGTGGTGCAAAAGACGCTGCTGAATGTGGTGGCCAGGTGGAACGCACAACTCGTTCATTCTACAGAACAGCAATGTTGGCCTATATACCTAGAGGGGGCTGTTGAGGAAGGATGGCTTATTGGGGAGTGTTGTCTACTCATTTGAAGTATATTTGTCATTGCTAAAGCAACTTGATATGTCCTAATGGTCCTCTCTTTTGAAGCTTTGCTTTTATTTTTACTGGTCAAGCCATAACTGAGCGAGCCAAATAAAAACTTTTTGTTATATTCAATCTCTGACACGAGCAACTCTATTTCAGTCGTTGAATTGTATTTTTTATTTTGAGCTTTTTAGCTTTTCTTGGTTACGCCATTGTATTTCATGGTACGGCATTGTATATTACCCACAGGCTTTATTAAAGGGATGATTTTGAAATGCAAATACCCAAGGTTGTGCACGAGCCCTGAGGCTGAGAACAATTTATATTTATCAATGGTGATCTCCTAGCAGTGTGCGTATGATGATCGTAGGATTGTTCCATAAACCCCACTATGCATACAAACATTRGAAATTCCGTTCCTAAGTAGTATTTTACAATAGTTTCGACGCAATATTGACAAATGCGGCCCCTGGAATATTGACGCACACTATTCTTATATACAACCGTTGTACTTTTGAGATTACACAACAAAGCCTGTAAGCAAATAGTACAAGAGGTCTTTTATGTACCTGTGTGTACGACCCAAGTGATTTCAGACAGAAATGTGAGTTATAGATCTGTCATTCTCATTGAAGTCTGACAAGCAGTAGCACCGTTCCATGTGCAATATTTCTATGCTTCCCCTCTGTACATTTTGCTCCCCTAAGATTGCTGAGGTCAGCAGCTCCTCTGACCTAAGGGATGAGTCCCTTCCCTCCAGGCCAGCGTAGAAATAATCCGCTGGGCCTTACTGTGTGGATAAATTAACGACATCCTAATAAGAGCATATATGCGGAGTAGACCACATTTTGTCACATTAATGTCATATTGAAAATTCAGTTGTCAATCAAGCACTCTTAACATAGGAAGACTCAACATTTGCAGTGACAGATTAACAATAACAAACCGCAAGATGTTATTACTCGGTTACAACATGTTATTACTCGGTTACAACATGTTATTACTCCGTTACAACATATTTGTTTCGGTGTTAAATCATGTTCTGACAACGGTTCCACCAAAAGTAATTTGAGAGGAATGAGGATACACGTAAAAGCAAGAGACATCCCGTATGATGAGAATCTGTTCTTACTGCACAATCAGTCAAACAATTTCTCTTCTGCGTTCACATTTCCCCCCATGTTACTAGCTATGTGGTGTGTGTGTGTGTGTGTGTGTGTGTGTGTGTGTGTGTGTGTGTGTGTGTGTGTGTGTGTGTGT
>NC_036838.1:28682205-28808350 GCF_002910315.2 Salvelinus sp. IW2-2015
GTGTGTGTGTGTGTGTGTGTGTGTGTGTGTGTGCAAAGTGCCACTTCATGAGTTTTACCGACACTTCCATATACCTGTACAGTGTCTGTCAATCTCCTAAACTAAAATGAGACTGCGTCCTCTGCCAGACCGTCCCCGTTCCTTCATGATGATAAAGGTCACAGGCTTTAATGAGTCCAATGAGGAGGTCACAATAGCAAGAGGTCTCTTCCCCCCTGACAGCAATCATAACTCCCAACCTGCAGTTAGCACGCTAATCATCTAGTCTTTGATCCCCTCGCCAGTCCTCTTCTCCCTACATGACCATAGCACTGTAAGTAACTAGCTCTCTGGGCTAATGATCCCGGACAATCATAATGGACAACAGCATCCGAGGCACCTTGACAACTGTCCCCACTGACAGATTAGGCAAATTAGGCACGTCTCACGTTCTCCTCCCTATTTTTTGTCTTGAGGCTTGGATATTTTTAGACACCAAGAGYTGTGTGTGGGGCGGTTGAGCTGGTGGGAGGATTTTGGTGACACGCGGCCTCGTCAGTGACACATGTTGCCCCTTTTCCCCAACAAAACGCTCAACATCGATCGCGGCACGTCGTCATAGAAACAGTGCACGACGTGGTGCCTGAGTGTGCATTCCGAACGGAGCTGAGTGGAGAATTCTGGGCAGGGGATGAGAGAGGGWYGGAGGGGTACACACACACCCCAAACCAACGACGTGAGGAGAAAAAAGAGRCCACAGAGGGGATGATGCAACAAGAGTGAAATCCTGCGGCCAAAACGCTTGGTGCATTAACGCAGCCCGGTAGAAAAACATCCCCCCCTCTCTCTTTCTCTCTCTCTCTATCTCTCTCTCTCTCTCTCTCTCTCTTTCTGTCTCTCTCCCTGTCTTTCTCTCTCTGTCTCTCTCTCTGTCTGTCTCTCTGTCTGTCTCTCTTTCCTTTTCCTTGTTGAAAGGCTACATTGGTTTCAGCGCCTCGCTGCCTGTCAGGAGGAACTTCCAATGCGGCAACCTGTAACACCTTCCCAGAGTGCCACAGGGTATTACATTTACGATACTGCAGTGCCTTCAGACATTATGTCCATTGACGATGTTCCCAGTTTCAGCTAGTTTTCAAAGCAGTCAGTATTCAGATTTGATGAATTCATAATGAAAGAAGAGATTTTTTAATATTTCATGAGGATTTCCATTGCTTCTCTAAGAAGAAGGGTCCCTATGTGGACCAACAGGTCTAGAACTACGCTACCAGGGGCTGTTTCCCAGACCCAGATCAAACTGCCAATCAACACTCTGTACAGTGTACCACCCGCTCCATCCACAATAAAGTTACAGCAGTTTAACTGTCCTCTCAACCTAAAGTCAACGCCACGCCTAAATCTAATTAGCATAATAAAACAATCCCCTTAATCTGTCTGTTTAAGCTAGAMATATCTGTTGTTTTTGCATGGGCTGTTTCTCAATCCACCGCATCTGCCCGATGTTGTCCTTCCGCGTCTGTGGTGGAAGGTGGCAGAGGTACAGTGGTGTTTGTCAGATCAGGRGATCAGGAGACATCCCGAAAATTGGTCTTCTCACGAAAACCGTCCTAATAGTTTGATCTGGAAACTAATATGGAAAGCGGAGACTCTCACGAACACGATGMTGTTCTCCACCGGGCCAGAAAATGAATGGAAGTGAATAAGGCATTTTTTTGTTGCCTTCTTATATCTCTCATACACTTCAAAACATACTTAATTTCGATTTACTTTTTGGCRATATGTTTTAGTAATGTTTACATATTGATGTTTGTGACATATCTACTTTTATAGGCGACATTTGGGGATCATAGGGGATCTTGAAAGGCATATTTTTTAGATAGGATTCATCACCTGTGATKATTTATCTACACCACCTGCCAGCGAGCCTGCCCAGTATCTAGGACAAAATAAGGTGAGTGCAGAAAGCCCAACGGGAGCTTCTCTGTCCGCCTTTCAATTGAATTGGTCAAAAAACACCCGAAGATATCAATGWACCTATTCCTGGTGCRTCTCTCACTTTCAAAGGACTCCTAGGAAAACCCCAAAGCAGAGCTTCCGGWGGCAACTCTGACAAGAGAGGACATTTTCGTTGATCTTAAACAATACATGCAATTACTCTGTTACTACATGGGTATTACACTGTTATGACACCAAAACAACTGATGATAAAGGACACACACATTGTTGACACTTGACAGTCACACATGCTAGAAGCGTCTCATTGACCCAAGGTGAATTACGAGGGCGACTGTTTCTGGCAGTCGCCTGGTTGGTAGTGTACTTCCATATCTCCACCCTCCCTCCCATGCTGCATTGCAAAAAAAAAGAGAGAAAGTGGCCCGTCTTTGTGCCGGCGTCCCTCTCAGCATGCACGGCGGCAGCTGGTGACTGTTATAAATGGCCTCTATTAGTACGGCCCAGTCGCAGAGGGGAGAGAAATAAAATCATTGGGAGAATGTAGGCCTAGTGTTGTCACCTCTGTGCCCGTTCCCTTCCTTCCTCAGCCTCCTCTATCCACCCCCTCCCTTTCAATGGGCCGGCAATTTAAACACTAGATTGCTAGTGATACATGGGGTCATTATTGGGATGGTTATGGCAATTTTATTTATTTATTTGTTTATTTGTCAGGGAGCATGTACAACATGCCATTGCACCAGATTTAGCTCATTTTCATCTGTAGTCGCCGGGCAGAAAACAAACAACATGAATACATCAATACAATGCTACAATATAACAGACTATTAAAATCTATCTCTATCTATACTGACCAAAAATATAAACGCAACATGCATTCAATAGGCCCTAATCTATGGATTTCACATGACTAGGAATACAAATATGCCTCAGTTGGTCACAGATATATATATGACATGACTGGTTTGCCTTTAGCCACGTTTTCAGGTTATGCCTTGAAACTAGCAAAGGTACTGCMCTCTCTCACACTGGTTGGCACGGTGTTCATAATCCATACGCTCTAACTGAAAAAGACYTCTGGCCAAATTTGGTGGCCCTAAACTGAGTTGAGCAGTCCCCTCTGGTTTAAACTCTTGTCGTCCTGGTATTGACCTTGCAATARGTAACAAACTGCTTAAGAGGTGGTGGGGCAATGCCATGAGTGATCTTAAACAGCAGAGAGGTGTCGGCATGAGAAGCTTTTAAAGCTCAGTAGGTTGTTTATCTTAATGATATTGTAGTGGGGACAGCTGTTTGATTTTTTTGTCCAGCACTTTCAGAGTTTCTTTATAGAGCTTTTAAAGTGGTTTCGTTGCTGTGATACTAGCTCGTGACCAGGTTGTGACACAGTACGAGAGATGGGACAAAATCATTGAGTGCATGTACGTCTTAGCAGCATCTGCTGACATTTGGCTTCTGACAAATTAGACATTTACCAGGTTGCGTTTGTCTGTTACGTTGACTTTTTTTATTTTGTTTTTTGACGGACAGGTCAGAGTCGCAATGGTATAGTAGAGTAGTACCCAAGGAATGTGAGACAATGGAAAAAGTAGGAGGCTGTCTATCTAACTATTATAACATGTCACCATAACATTAGTAATAGCATATTAATAGCATCTATAGGTGGTGTTAGTTGTTAACATGTTCAGAGCTTTATTGAACAATCACACTAAATCACACTAATCTTTGTTACAGGTATTTTCATACGTCCAAACCAGCCAAAATCATTTCATTTGAGAGTTTTTTCAATAACAATGGATTGTCCATCAGGTCAAATAAAGGGCAGTGTTGTGAAACAGGGGGACAACCCTTCACAGCAGGAAAATAAAGAGGAATAGAGCATATGGAGGAAAGGAGAAGGAGGAAAGGTGTAGATACTCAACTTTTGACTACTTTATTTATAAGAATCTTTAGGGGAGCCAGTCATTTTAACCCCAATTTTTTGGGGGGCAAAAAATAATTGACTTGTTAAAACGCCCCTAAAGTCGATGTCTGCGCCCCTGTGGAAATCTAATTTGCATAATTATAAAATCCCCATGAAGATGTGTCAGTTTAAGCTAGAGATATCTTCTTTTTTTTTTGCATTGGATGCATCCGCCTATGCACCTCTTCTGCATCTGCGGTGAAAGGTGACAGAGCTACAGTAGAGCTGTGCTAATCAGAGCATAAGACAACCCGAAAATCGGTCTTCACACAAAATCGCCTGTAGCGTCTGAATGGTTTGGCCTACAAACTATTATGACGCCTCTACGGAAAGATGAGACTCTCACGAACACYATGGTGTTCTCCGACCGCCACAAGCATTTTGGGACTCGTCTGAAGTCGGTACAGCCKATCTGCCAACTTCTGTGTGTAGTGTCCGAACAGTTTGGGCTACACACTAATATACCTGTCAGCTGTTTTGCTCTAGGATGCCCACAGGCCTCACAGGACTCGTCTGAAGGTCGCCCGGTGACAGTCCCAAAACATTTATGGAGTATATATGGACTCTTTAGTGACAAAAATAAGGGGTTAATACATGTAAAAAATTATGTTATTTATTTTTACTTCAAGGGGTCTTAGAATTTAAATTAAACTAGCAAAATTATCCTTGGTATGGCCTTCTTAAAACAATTATATATAACTTAGTAGATCCCTCCTCCCGTGGCTTAGACAGGGCTTAGACTGTTTAGTGCCAAAAACAAGGGGTTAAATACATGTTAAAAAATATATATATATGTTTCCTGATCTTTGTTATCTCTCAGACAAAGAACAAATACTTCAGAAAAAACGTCCTTTTGATTTTTTGGGGGGACTATCTGTTGTTCCATGTAGTGAATCTGTTATTGGGCTAATAGCAGTTAGTGGGCTAATAGCAGTTTTCTCATCAAATATATTTTTTTATATCAAACAATTCCATATAGCTTAGTAGTACAAACTCAAAACCCAACAATGCAATAATCAATAACAATGTATTACTAGAAAAAAGCACAAGAGAAATAATAATAAGAAATACTTTATTGTATAAGTAAGTAAGCATACTATACACAGGAAATATTTAAAAAGTCAGTTCCAATACCATATTTGCATGTGCATGGATACTGACATGGAGGTAGATATGTATAGGGTTAAGGTGACTAGGCAACAGTGGTGTAAAGTACTTAAGTACAAATACTTTAAAGTACTACTTTTTGGTTGCCGTTATTTTGGGTATCTGTACTTTACTTTACCGTTTATATTTTAGAAAACTTTTACTCCACTACATTCCTGAAGGAAATCATTTACTGCTTACATTTTCCCTGACACCCAAAAGTACTCATTACATTTTGAATCCTTAGRAGGACAGGAAAATGGTACAATTCACCTACTTATCAAGAGAACATCCTTGGTCATCCCTACTGCCTCTGATCTGGCAGACTCACTAAACACAAATGCTTTGTTTGTAAATGATGTAAACAGGAAAAGGGTGCTGTCTGGTTTGCTTAATATAAGAATTTTTACTGGGTGACTTTCACTTTTACTTGAGTCATTTTCTTTTAAGGTATCTTTACTTTTACTTAAGTATGACAATTGGGTACTTTTTCCACCACTGCTAGGCAACAGGATATAAGATAAACAAAATAGCAGCAGCTTGCATYTGAGTGTGGGTGTGTAGGGTCCGTATAAACATATGTGCATATTATGTGTGAGTGTGCAAATGAGTGAGTGTTTGTCTGTGTTGGAGTGACAGTGTGTGTGAGTGTGTAGGYCCCTGTGAGTGTGCATAGAGACAATGTCAAATACTGTGCATAGAGACCATGTAAAATATTGAAATAAATGGTCAATAAAGATACAAGGGAAACTCTGTCCATGTAGGTATTTTGTTAGCTATTTATCAGTTGTATTGCTTGGGGATAGAAGCTGTTCAAGAGCCTGTTGGTGTTAGACTTGATGCACCGGTACCTCTTGCCATGCGGCAGCAGAGAAAATAGTCTATGGCTTGGGTGGTTGGGGTATTTGACAATTTTCCAGGCCTTCTTTTCACACCGCCTGATATAGAGGTCCTGGATAGCAGGGAGCTCGGCACAAGTGATGTACTGGGCTGTCCGCACCACCCTCTGTAGCGCCATGCGATTGAGGGCGGTGCTATTGCCATACAAAGCAGCAATGCAGACAGTTAATATGCTCTCAATGGTGCAGCTGTAGAACCTTTTCAGGATTTGAGGGCCCATGCCAAACTTTTTCAACTTCCTGAAGGTGAAGAGGCACTGTCGCACCTTCTTCGCGACTGTTTGTGTGTGTCTGGACCATTTGAAGTCTTTAGTGATTTGGACACAGAGGAACTTGAAGCTGTATACCTGCTCCACTGCCGCCCCGTCGATGTGGATGGGGGCGTGCTCACCTCCCCGTTCCCTGTAGTCCACGATCAGCTCCTTGTTCTTGCTGACGTTGAGGGAGAGGTTGCTGCTCCAGCACCACACTGCCTGGTCACTGACCTCCTCCCTGTAGGCTGACTCATCGTCGCCGGTGATCAGGCCTACCATCGTCGTGTCGTCAGCGAACTTGATAGACACTCACTTAGTGAAGACTACAGGACTGAATTCCAGCGAATTCAACAACCATGTTTCTGTCACTATAGAATACACTAATGGGTGGTAACTACAATTCAATCAAAGGGCAAGGCACACTGGGAAATACACAAATAAGGTTGAATAAATTCGCAAGTTGAATTATATTCAATCAACGTAAAATTTAAAGTTGAGCGAACATAGAATTCAACTTAAGAATGTATGTTGGTTCAGATAATATGCTCAAAAGTTGGGCACACTATAAATCGTATTGAAGCTGGTTGTCTTGATATTTTAAGTTTAATCAACGTCAATGCTATTTTGTTGAACAAACTAGAAATTGTATTGTAGCTGGTTGCCTTGATTTTTTTAGMTGAGTCAACAATTCTTTTTTTTTTTATAGTGTGGCAAAAGGCGGCAAATATTCTCAGACCCTAGTGTTGTTCACTTTTATGGAAGTATTAATACCAATAAAAAGCCAAGAACATTCTTCGACCCTAAAGTTGTTTATAGATCAACATTGCCCTTGTTTGATATACATCTTTTGGACTACATTTTGTACCACAATTGGAAAACGTTGCCATTCACACGTTTTGCCAGCTTGTAGATGTATCCAAAATATGATGAAAACAATGACATGTTGTTAACCATGCTATGACACCGACTGTCTAGGAGGTAGACCAGTACAGTCAAAATGCAAACCGCTACCTCTGTCAAGACAATGGTTACTTGACATGAGGTCATGATTGGACATGACACCTTACGGCAGGTCTTATAACACCTTCATATCTATGACACTGTCAAATATTATAAGCAGTCTAATAACATATTATAAAGGCTTATAACAAGTAACAAACATTATACCTGTTTGCGTAAGTAAAAGGTTACCAAAATATTCTTTACTCAAGTTAAAACATTCAGATATAACCTGACAGCAACTTTAAAGTAACAAACCCCCAACATTCGACAAACATCCTGTTTGCGGGGAGGTGTAGGGATATTGGTCTGGCTGGGAGAAGGAGTGTGTATATATAACGTCTTGGCCAACCAGCTAGCCAGTGAGAGGGCTAGCACCTGCAGCTAGTTAAAGTATGAGACCGGTGCTGCGGAGGGGGGCTCACTAATGAAAGGGGGGGGGGGGGGGCCTGCCTGTGAGGCCAGGCCATATATCGCTGTGAGGAGACAGTTCCTAGAATCACCCGGCGTGGCCGCCCATAGTTCACGGGCCACGCATGATTAACCGTTAGACAGGGAATCGCTACTACAGCTGGGCTATTAATAAAATATATACCCTACCCCCTCCTCCCTTCCTCTCTCTCCTCCTTCTCCTCTTCCCCCTTCACACTCTTCTCTTTGGTTCCCCCTTCCCCGACAATCTCCTCCTCCCTCCGTCCTGCTTTATCTGTATTTCATCATCATGCAAAATCTCACGTTGTTAACAGKGGATGGGGGGAGGTCGGGGGTACTACCAGGATTGGAAAGCTGAAACACTAGCTCTGTTTGTACTTTAACATCCCCATGTGAAGTGAGCCCGTGGAGTCTGAAAATGCCATCCAGGTGTGGCAGATCACCTGAAGCCTTCAATCGAAGAACTATACATGTGCTTTTCTCATTTTCAGATGATTACTGATTACTGATTTTGTAGTTCACTGTAATGTCCAGAATTGTCAACCCACATGGGATGTATTGTTCATGTTATCTATTGATCGTTTTTTTGTAATATCAATACTCTGGATGATTCATATTGCCTGTCGTTACAATAATACCAAAGGGTTGACAAGCTCTCAAAGGGTATAGCATATCAATACGTAGGACACGATCACACACTTGCACACGCGAGTGCGCGCACGCGTGACACACACGCACAGTCCTTCAGTCCTCTCTCTATGTATAAGCTGGTTGTTCAAACACCTGTCTCCAGAAACACAAAACATCTCCATGCATGATGCCAGGCACTAGACTAGAGCATAACATCAATGACATATGGTAGGTAGGCGGGTGGACCACATATAATGGGTTTAGGTAGGGAATACTGTAGAATGCAGTATGTAAAATCTCAAATATTGGTCACATTTGCTCAGAAAATCATACAGAAGCCCGCCCGCGCGCGCGCACACACACACGCACACACACACACACACACACACACACACACACACACACACACACACACACACACAAACACACATATACAATTCCCCTCCCTCTTTCCTATTGCAGGAAACTTGCCATCACGCGCAACAGAGTGCAAGGTGCCGCGGGCAATAAGCCACGGGCTCCACGGGTATATTCGAGAAATGTTTTAACATCGAAGCAGGGTGATTCTGCATTGTGAATGAATGCACAATGACTATATGTGTGACTCATTACTCTTAACACGTAGCATACACTTCGAAAGATACAAGAGAACGGCACTTTCTCTTAAGATTGTTACATAATATTAGCTGTCGTGATTCGTGCCAGCGCTGTATGCCTGGATAACTGAGGACATTAATACATGGATATGTTAGTTGAAATGTCTCAATATTCATTACGGAATCCAGACTATAGCAATGGACTACTCCTTTTTCCGATAACATGAAACCTGTCGAGAGTATACTACAATAGTAAATGACACAAAAAGACTACTAAAAAAATACCAAGTAATACTATGCAACAACCACACGTGTCCAATACGTATCAGTCCTGTCTCCCGAACCAGGGGGAACAAGACTGCAAGCCATGGACAGACATTCGTGACAGGCAACGGTGACGGGAGCCGAGGAGAAAAGAGAATGAAGATGGGGATCCGGCTCTCTCTTTGACCGAGTGGTAGGCTCAACCCACCTTTGTGCATGCCCGTAAAGCGGTCCTTGAGCACGGTGAGCTCGTAGATCTTGCCGAACTCCTCAAAGAGCGGCCGGAGGTCCTTCTCGTCCAGGTTGCGTGGTATCTGCCCGATGAACAGTTTGATAGCGTCGTGGTCCTTCATAGGGATGGTWCCCCCGCAGCCCGCRGGACTGTGGCTTAATCCGTTCACTAGCCCGTTTGTGCCATCCACCTGTCCGTTCGTTAAAGTTGCCATCTTCGGACCGGCAATGAGTTGTGGTAACAGCGGCGGCAGCAGCAGCGCAATCTTGGTGGCCTTGTGTAGAAGCTTCCGAAGTATTGGTCAAAAATGTTATTCAAAAAAGCCTTGCTGGTCCTACTTCTAGTCCTACCAAGGCAAATATGTACATGGATAAGTATACATATGTATCATTGGGCTAAAACGAATATCAAAGGCTTGGAGCTGTCTGCTGGTCCCGGCGGAGGCTGATTCCTTGTATTTATGTCCTAGTTAATAATTAATTAATTCATTTAGTAAAATAGATGAGAGGGAGAAAGAGAGAGAGAGACCAAGAGCTTTCGCTTTCTATTTACACCTTTCGTTCCCCTAGTCCCTGCTTCTGGGTTCCCTTTTATTTTTTGCATTGAGAAGTCGGTATGGGTGTTCTCGGTTTAAACGAACGGGGCCAGCTCAAGAGCTGCAAGGACTGCGGGGAGGTATGGAACAAGGGGAACCACTATAACTCGATGTTTTTGTTACACAGCCTTTTCTCTACCCCTTCCCGTTGGTACGTTCCACCAAGAGAAAGGGGGTTTATAAATAAAGAAAAGAGTGAATTTGTACGGTTCTTTGTGCAATAGTCAACCAAGTGTAAATCACGCCACGTTTGCAGGAAATAATAGGCATAATAATAATAATAATAATAGTATGCTATTATATATATACATCTAGTAAAAAGCATGAGCTGACGCACACCCCAATTCTTTTGAAGAGGTGCTGACTAACGAGAGTCGTACACTCTCTCTCTCTCTCTTTCTCTCTCATATATATCTATATATACACAGTATCTACCATATGTTCCTTTCAAAATATACCCCAATAGGCAACCAACACTGATTGATTGAAAACCATTTTGATTTGGAGTGAAAGGCCATTAAAGTGGTGTAGAACCATTCGAAGAATATTCACCTAAATGCCTATAACAGGAGCTTGAACCGCTTAAATAGCGGGTAGGTGGACAGTGCCTGGTGCTGAAATACTCGAGCCGAATTAAAAGGCAACATCGGTGGCTAAAATATCTTTCAGGGAATGTTAGGATGTGTCAGTCGAAGAAATGTCGCACACTATAGCCCATAGCGCGAGGAGGAATCTATTCTGTTCAGATTCTGATGTAGATGTATTTGAAGAGAAGGAGGTCTGGGAGCACCGCCGAGCCTGATAGACGGGCACATCGGAAAGGGGCAGCAAAGCGAGAGGGAAGGCTACAACATTCGAAACAGCTCCAGGATCCATTTACATGTGCCAATCTGATGCCATAGACTAAGTTCAATGCTGGGATATATCTTGACAAACAAACACACACACACACAACACAGGCACACACACCACACACACACACACACACACACACACACAACACACACACACACACACACACACACAACACACACACACACACACACACACATGTATACAGTGCATTCGAAAAGTATTCAGACCCCTTGACTTTTTCTATTTTCTGTTACTTTACAGCCGTATTCTAAAATGGATTCWATTGTCCCCCCCATCAATCTACTCACAATATTACATAATAAAAAAGCAAAAACAGGTTTTTAAGATGTTTTGCAAATGTATATATATCTAAAAAATACCTTATTTACAAAAGTATTCAGACCCTTTAATCAGTACTTTGTTGAAGCCCCTTTGGCAGCGATTAGAGCCTCGATTCTTCTTGGGTATGACACTGTAAGCTTGGCACAACTGTATTTGGGGAGTTTCTCCCATTCTTCTCTGCAGATAATCTCAAGCTTGTTGGGTAGGATGGGGAGCATCGCCGCACAGCTATTTTCAGGTCTTTCCAGAGATGTTCGATCGGGTTCAAGTCCGGGCTCTGGCTGAACCACTCAAGGACATTCAGAGACTTGTCCCGAAGCCACTCCTGCATTGTCTTGGCTGTGTGCTAGGGTCGTGGTCCTATTGGAAGGCGAACCTTCGCCCCAGTCTGAGGTCCTGAGTGCTCTGGAGCAGGTTTTCATCAAGGGGCTCTCTGTACTTTGCTCCATTCATCTTTCCCTCGATCCAGACTAGTCTCCCAGTCCCTGCTATTGAAAAACATCCCACAGCATGATGCTGCCACCACAATACTTAACCACAGGAATGGTGCCAGATTTCCTCCAGATGTGACGCTTGGCATTCAGGCCAAAGAGTTCCATCTTGGTTTCATCAGACCAGATAATCTATTTTATCATGGTCTGTGAATCCTTTAGCTGCCTTTTGGGAAACTCCAAGCGGACGGTCATGTGCCTTTTTACTGAGAAGTGGCTTCCGTCTGGCCACTCTACCATAAAGGCCTGATTGGTGGAGTGCTGCAGAGATGGTTGCCCTTCTTGAAGGTTCTCGAATCTCCATAGAGGAACCCTGGAGCTCTGTCGGAGTGATCATTGGGTTCTTGGTCACCTCTCTGACCAAGTCCCTTCTCCGCCGATTTCTCAGTTTGGCTGGGCTGCCAGCTCTAGGAAGACACTTGGTGGTTCCAAACTTCTTTCATATAAGAATGATGGAGGACACMGTGTTCTTGGGGACCTTGAATGCTGCAGACATTTTTTGGTACCCGTCCCCAGATCTGTGCCTCGACATATCCTGTCTTGGAACTCTATGGACAATTCCTTCGACGTCATGGCTTGGTTTTGCTCTGACATGTACTGTCAAGTGTGGGACCTTATATAGACATGTATGTGCCTTTCCAAATCATGTCCAATCAATTGAATCTACCACAGGTGGACGCCAATCAAGTTGTAGAAACATCTCAAGGATGGAAAATGGAAACAGAATGCACCTGAGCTACATTTTGAGTCTTATAGCAAAGGGTCTGAATACTTACAGTACCAGTCAAAAGTTTGGACACACCTACTCATTCAAGGGTTTTTCTTTATGTTATTATTTTCTACATTGTAGAAAAATAGTGAAGACATCAAAACTATGAAATCCCACATATGCTGAACACTTGTTGGCTGCTTTTCCTTCACTCTGTGGTCCAACTCAACCCAAACCATCTCAATTGGTTTGAGGTCGGGTGATTGTGAAGGCCAGGTATTCTGATGCAGCACTCCATCACTCTCCTTCTTGGTCAAATAGCCCTTACACAGCCTGGAGGTGTGTTGGGTCATTGTCCCGTTGAAAAACAAATGATAGTCCCACTAAGCCAAACCAGACGCGATGGCGTATCGCTCCAGAATGCTGTGGTAGCCATGCTGGTTAAGTGTGCCTTGAATTCGAAATAAATCACTGACAGTGTCACCAGCAAAGACCCCCCAAACTTCCTCCTCCATGCTTCAAGGTGGGAACCACACATGCAGATATCCTCTGTTCACCTACTCTGCGTCTCACAAAGACATGGCGGTTGGAACCATAAATCTCAAGTTTGGACTCAACAGACCAAAGGACAGATTTCCACATGTCTAATCTCCATTGCTCATGTTTCTTGGCCCAAGCAAGTCTTTTCTTCTTATTGGTGTCCTTTAGTAGTGGTTCTTTGTAGCAATTTGACCGTGAAGGCCTGATTCACACAGTCTCCTCTGAACAGTTGATTTTTAGATGTGTCTGTTACTTGAACTCTGTGAAGCATTTATTTGGGCTGCAATTTGAAGTGCAGTTAACTCCAATTTTATCCTCTGCAGCAGAGGTAACTCCGGATCTTCCTTTCCTGTGGTGGTCTTCATGAGAGCCAGTTTCATAATAGCGCTTGATGGTTTTTGCGATTGCACTTGAAGAAACTTTCAAAGTTCTTGAATCGTTCTGGATTGACTGTCCTTGATGTCTTAAGGTAATGATGGACTGTCAATTCTCTTTCCTTATGTGAGCTGTTTTTGCCATAATATGGACTTGGTCTTTTACTAAATAGGGCTTTCTTCTGTATACCAGCCCTGCCTTATCACAACACAAGTTATTGGCTCAAATGCATTAAGAACGAAATAAATTTCACAAATGAACTTTTTAACAAGGTACATCTATTCATTGAATTGCATTCCAGGTGATTACCTGCTAGCTGGTTGGGAGAATTCCAAGAGTGTGCAAAGCTATCATCAAGGCAAAGGGTGGCTACTTTGAAGAATCTCAAATATAAAATATATTTTGATTTGTTTAACACTTTTTTGGTTACTACATGATTCCATATGTGTTATTCCATAGATTTGATATATTCACTATTATTCTACAAAGTAGAAAATAGTAAAAATAGACAAAAACCCTGGAATGAGTAGGTGTGTCCAAACTGTTGATTGGTACTGTATGTAACTAAGGTATTTTTTTTWTTTTTATTCATTTGCAAACATTTCTAAAAACCTGTTTTCGCTTTGTTATTACGGGGTATTGTGTGTAGATTGATGAGGAACCTTTTTAACGTAACAAAACGTGGAAAAAGGGAAGGGTTCTGAATAATTTCCGAATGGCTCCCCCTAAAATAAACCCCCCTAAATGTAATGATAACCGTGTTCATTGTATACTATTAGTAATCAAGCAATTGACTGAGGAATTGACAGATTTTAAGTAGGCTATATGATGTGCACCTCCATTTCGTGTTCAGATCTCGAATAGAGTTAGTCAGTTAATTGATGGTGATAATGACGGCTGTGGCTGGACTTATAGGCTGACCTCGCTTTTTAAAATCTGCAGGCAAAGACATGTTAGCATATTGTTAATTAAACTCTGAAGTAATTAGGCCTAATTCAAGATCAATCACCCACTTCATTTTTTCCCCTTATACCCTGAAAAACTTCCAAATGAGAACTGAACTAAGCAAAGCCCAAGTGCATTTCACGCTGACAGTGCAACTGTTGCACGTGAGCAGTCAGCCCACGCACAAACACATCGTGGCACACACTACTGCGTTTTCACGTGACACACAGCTGTCAAACTGCAAACACCTGCTTATGAAGACTGTGGGAGGTTCCTCCCACACATCTCTATTATGCGTTTGATCAGTGAGGTGAGAAGAGAGAACTGATGTTGTTAAATGGCAACACAGGACCACATATAGGCAGAAACAGCAACACTAACAAACAGAAAACCATCAGGTGGACATACTGTAGGCATGCTGTCTGTTTATGGTTGCCTCTATGGGCTTTGGTCAAAAGTAGTGCCATTTGGGACGCACTCTGTATGCTATGTGGATAGACTCCTCTAACCCTGTTCTAATACTTTTTAAGCATCCTTCCTCTCCTTCTTGTATTCACTGATCTACATGTGGCTTTAAAAAAAACGGGGATTTCAGCCTGATGCTTTCACCTGTTTAAGCCTGGTCAGAGGAACTTAGTAAGAGCTTTTGAGAATTGCTCATGCAGATGTGCAGCTGTCTGTGAGAGAGTCACACCATTCTTTAGATTCCAAGTTCCAGTCCCCATCTTAGTTACAAAAGATTGTGCTCTCCTACTCACTGTAAACTGGCGTTATGTAGCTGCTGTCCATAGTGCTGAAGGCAGACTCAGCTAGGCCTATACCCTCAGTGCGGTGTCGCTGTCGATGGCACCGAAACAGGTGGCAAAGCCCATTGTGTCCGTTGTAGGAGTCGCTGGATGTCCTTGGTACAGAAATAGTTAGTCTTTCAGGACTAAATACGGTCATGTGCTACACAGTAGACAACGTTAGTATGATAAAACGTGAGTGTTCCCACCTCTCTTTGTGGTTCAATATCCTCGAATGAAAAGCCAACGTAGTTCAGTGACGTGGCCTAATAGACCTATGTCTATACATGCAGTAGGCCTACGTCTGTGACATCCAATGAGTATATGTCGCCCGATTTGTTTTCACTATGTGGCTATCATGCATGGACCCTCCACCTAAACGTTAGCCAACCATTAAATAACAAAGGCGACACAGGCAGTTCCTCTCGTACTTCCCGCGCTTTCGGCCCTGCTCTAATGGCCCGTTAATATAATCTCACACTCACGGCAGGCATGGCCGGGGCCCGGCGGAGGGAGAGAGGGAGGGAGCGAGTTGACATTCTTTGGCGTGATACCACGGTCTGTTCTCCAAGCGCCCCCCGGGACGACACTCCATTCACGGCCGCAGCGGCCCTCCCTGCCTCGCGCTCGTACACGCCTGACTTGCCTTCAGCAATATTTTTTAATACAAGGGCGAATTGGGAGAGCACAAATCATTGTAATTATGTTCAGTGGGGTAGTATCGCGATGATTATAGAAGGTATGGTGCCATTATCGTCCCTCGACGGTCTTTCTCTCCTCACACACCTAGGCCTACTTGCACGGCTGCTCTGACATTTTTTCAATGCACTGCGTGTCGTCCTGAGTGAAACGCTTCCACTGAGCGAACCCACCGGACTGATAATAATAACACTCAATTAACAGGCAATTTATGGAACAATGTGTCTTTGCCCTCACATGATTGTAGTTATTTCAATCCGTTAGGGGACAGTCAAATATGACAATATGGCCCTGGCAATTCCACTGATGGTCAATTCAAAATGCAAACGACTTGCTGAGAAAATCTCAATCAACCACAGGAGCTTTCAAATGGGTTAAGTTAGACTGATTTGCCATAGCTCCCACACAGGCCTTGAAACAAACAAACCCACAAAACAGACATTCCTGCGTGCCTATATTGCCTGTCTTAAGTATATTGTATAAGCTTACATCACTGCATGAAGTGGATTTAGTCTACTGTAGCATATAGCCAAATAGTAGGCTACATAAACCCGAGGACTTTGATAAACAACAAATTTGTTTTACAGCTGTGAGTGATTCACATGACATCCTTTACATTTCAAGTTCCACATCCTCTCCTTTCTTTCATTTACAAAGGATTGTGCGGCTCCACTTACTGCAAGCTAGAGTAGTGAAGCTGCTGTCCATGGAGCTGAAGGCAGACTCATTTAGGCCTATGCGTGCAGTGAGGTCGCTGTCCATGGTACTGAAAGACTGCAACGACCACTGTGTCCATTTTATGAGTCGCTGGGCTTGGTTAATTAAGACTAGTATAGAAACCCATAATGTGACAAATCAGCAACTAGTTACAATACATATTGAACTCAATCTACAATGTCCACCATATGTCGACATGAACCATTTATTGACAAAAGTATGTATCCTTTTTCAAGATGCACTATCTCTGTGTATCAAAACCTCATTCAATCATCCAACCGCTGGTCTTTTAACGCTCTAATCAAGTTGCAGGAGAAGATTGACTTTTTTACCCTTTGAAGATTGCTTCCTGTCTGCATGGGGCTTCCAATTCCGTCCCGGCACTGAAACGGCTTGAGGAAAGGCAAATAAACTAAAGGTAAATGAAATCCTTTCCATGCAATTTACAACACAAATAGATTGATAATCTGCATGGGTTAGTCATAAAGAGGAGCCGCGTTTAGATATTACCTATTCTGCATAGTAATGTCTTTTCTCACCTCACCTTCATCCGGGACAAAGTTCTAAATCTTCCAGAGCCTTGAGTCAGTCAGGCTGTATATCACTTGTCTGTAATTTAGAGGGAAGAGTGGAGAGGAAAGAGGAAAGGGTGCAGGCATGACTAAACACTCTGAAAGTTTGAAGGGATGAGGTAGGAGTGTCCTCTTTAACTTTTAGGCTATTGCAAAACATTTTTGGGGTAAGAGGGGGAATGTGTTGTTAAATAAGAAAATAAACTTTAGGAGACAAAGAAACTTCTGCAAATAAATAAATATTAATGCAATAATTGGAGGTCTTTGTTAGCTAATGGGGTCTCTTTGTTTTGGGGAGTAGAGTGAAAAACACACACAGATAATGGGAAAGGGTTGTATAGTCAATGATGAAGCAACAGTTGGCCGACATCTTCATCCTTAGTGCAAAACATAAACAGAGCTTTAGACCAGGTTTCCCCAACTGCGGCCAAATTTAGTTATACTGCCACACCAAGTTTTCAGAGCCAAATGTATTATTTATTTTATTTTTATTTTTTATTGTTGGACATGAAGTACTGTAAAAACACCAGGAAATGAGTTCCAAGTGATTTTAATTTAGGAATGTTCCCAAGTATTCCCATGCATAATAGAGAGATGCGTGATCGTATACAAATGTAAACAAGGTTTGAAATGATTAAACAGTCAAACATCATATCTGTTAGGGCTCCTTGCAGTCAATTTGCAGTCTACAAATTATTTGTAATTATAAACTGGGTGGTTCAAGCCCTGAATACTGATTGGCTGACAGCCATGGAATATCAGAACGRATACAACAGGTATGACAAATTTATTTTTACTGCTCTAATTACTGTACGTTGATAACCAGTTTATAATACTAATAAGGCACCTTGGGGGTTTGCGTTATATGGCCAGTATCCAAGCACTCCGCTTTGCGTCGTGTATCAGAACAGCCCTTAGCCGTGGTATAATGGCCATATACCAAACCCCCTCGGGCTTTATTGCTTAATTATGTTCCGGCCCTCCAACTATCCGGCTGAATCTAGTTGATGATCCCTGCTTTAGACCTTCACTGTTGCCCAATTTTACAGTAACTTACAGGCAGCAAAGAGGCAAGAAAGTTACTGTATTTCATATTGCAGTACACCTACTGTAATGTTAATACACTATCAAAGAAAGTAGAATTGGCTGTATTATACTGTAAAAAAGTAAACGCTAACTGTAATAAATCAATGATGTATTTATCTAGGCAAGTCAGTTAAGAACAAATTCTTATTTAGAATGACGGCCTACCCCGGCCAAACCCAAATGACACTAGGCCAATTGTGCGCTGCCCTACGGGACTCCCAATCACGTCTGGTTGTGATACAGCCTGGAATCGAACCAGGGTCTGTAGTGATGCCTCTAGCGCTGAGATGCAGTGCGTTAGACCGCTGAGCCACTCGGGATAGTGAATGAATGAAATTCATTGAGGGGAGAGGGGGTTTGTATTTCACAGTAGCTTACGGTAAATACATGGGGATGGTGCAAACAGGTTGGCTGTTAAGTAATGTGTTTACACATTTCAGCATATCAACAAATATTTTGTATTTTATATCACATGCACTTCTGGAGGCCCTAAAGGGGCAATCCGCAGTTTAAACAATAACAAAGCAGGCACCCAGCCTTTGTTTTGGTAAAAAAAAGCTGAGGGATGGGCCTGGAGAAATCTAACCACTCAAATTGATGGTCAGAGCTATGGATGCAAGGATTGACCAACCAAGGTATAATAATGTATGTTTTTAGCATTTTTGAGGCTATACAACATTTGTTTACATTTACAATGTTTACAAACATTGGAGTAAAACAAGCTTATATTTTGGGTTCTGATGGGGTACACAGTTGAACTAAGCTCATGAGGCATTTCAAACGTATATTATTCAAGAATCAATGGGAAAATATGATTAATTTATGAATCAAAAAATGTACATAGCAACTGTAGATTGGCCCTTTTATTAACAAAGGCTTCCAAACTGGTAACGACTACAGGGCAAAACAGACCGAAAGGACATGGAATAAAATATAGGTTTAAGACTTGCTGCCACTCCAATCTGTCCCTTATACATTTTAAATGAATGGGGAACTATTACCACATACAGTACCTGCTAAATTGGTACACCACTGTCACTAACACGTGCAACAAATGTAGACTCTTACAAGGCACGCCTCAAAATATGTTAATGGGAAAGAAACAACAATACCATACACCCACTAGTTATCAAAAGGGTTTTAGCGCTCCAAAAATACGGTACGGTCCTGTATTCTGTAGGATGGAATTACAGTACCATTTGAAATATAGCAATTCATACCCCGCACACAAAATGTTCCCACAATCCACTATAATTTATATGAAGCAGTAAAACGTTTCACGGTATTTTACTGTTAATAATGCCCTAAATTACTCTATAAATAACAGTTTTCTGTTACCATCACAGTATAAAAGTATATATTTCTGACAGTGTTTAGGTACTGCTGCACTGCATGCTTGATTGAACCTTTTATTTGTGCCATACGTTTGTGCATTGTTTTTGTTTCCTGGAAATAATGCGGCGGTTACCTGGGCTGCGCTGGGGAGAAATCAGTGCTCTGACACTTGACACAGGTGGGTGTCTCTTTTCATGCCGAGTCCCACCAGAGAACCATCCAGACAGGTTCCCTACATGACGGATGAGCTTTCCTGAAAACACAGCCATCCAACGAACAACACACACACACACACACACACACACACACACACACACACACACACACACACACACACCACACCACACACACACACACACACACACACACCACCCCAAAAACACCCAAAAAAAACAACAAACCCCAACACACACACACACACACACACACACACACACACACACTCACACATACTCAGTAGGAAACACAGAAAGCGGGGGAGGCAGACCCGACCCAGACAAACTCGCTTTTTTCTTATTGTGGCTCTGTTTTAATTTGCATTTCACCTGTCTTGAAACAAGGTTCAAAACTTCTTCTCGCGGGGCTCCTTGTCAGTCAAAACAGACATCTTTAAAGCAGAGGGAGGGAAAGTATCTCTCTGACTGGTCACGTCCCAAGTGGCACCCTTTCCCCGACATAGTGCACTACTTTTGTGGGCCCTGGTCAAAAGTAGTGCACTATATATTGAATAGGMTGCCATTTGGGAAAACATATTTTCTTTAAAGTGGTGGTAGGAAGGTAGAGCTATCTATCTACAGTGCATTCAGAATGTTTTCAGACCCCTTGACTTTTTCCACATTTTGTTATGTTACAGGCTTATTCTAAAATGTATTAAATTGTTACCCAATTACCCAACAATTGTTACCCTTACAGCTTCACTGTAAGGATGGTGCCAGGTCCTCCAGATGTGACGCTTGGCATTRAGTCCAAAGAGTTCAATCTTGGTTTCATCAAACCAGAGAATCTCTTTTCTCATGGTCTGAGAGTCCTTTAGGTGCCTTTTGGCAAACACCAAGCGGGCTGTCTTGTGTCTTTTACTGAGGAGTGTCTTCCATCTGGCCACTGTACCATGAAGGCCTGATTTGTTGAGTGCTGCAAAGATGGTTGTCCTTCTGAAAGGTTCTCCCATCTCCACAGAGGAACTCTGGAGCTCTGTCAGAGTGACCATCGGGTTCTTGGTCACCTCCCTGACCAAGGCCTTTCTCCCCCAAATGCTGAGTTTGGCCGGGAGGCCAGCTTTAGGAATAGTCTTGGTGGTTCCAAACTTCTTCCATTTAAGAATAATGGAGGCCACTGTGTTCTRGGGGACCTTCAATGCTACATACATTTTTTGGTACSCTTCCCCAGATTTGTGCCTCGACAAAACCCTCTCTCAGAGCTCTACAGACAATTCCTTTGACCTCAATGCTTGGTTTTTGCTCTGACATACGCTGTKWARWGWMYGACCTCATATAGATAGTTCTGTGCCTTTCCAAATCATGTCCAATCAATAGAATTTACTACAGGTGGAAGCCAATCAACTTGTATAAACATTTCAAGAATGATCAAAGGAAACAGGATGCACCTGAGCTACATTTAGAGTCTCATGGCAAAGGGTCTTGAATTTTATGTAAATAAGGTATTTCTGTTTTTTATTTTTAATAAATGTCCAAACATTTCTCTAAACCTGTTTCGCGTCGTCATTTTTGGTATTGTGTATAGATTGATGAGGAAACATTTATCTATCTACTTACCTACCTACTTACCTACCTACCCTAACCTACCTACCTACCTACCTACCTTACCTACCTACCTACCTACCTACCTACCTCCTACCTACCTACCTACCTTACCTACCTACCTACCTACCTCCTACCTACCTACCTACCCTACCTACCTACCTACCTACCTACCTACCTACCTACCTACCTGGCCATTCCAAATCCCATTTCACCACAACAGATCAATTCCAGGGATAGGTCACAGGCTATCACAACCTCTGACACTGCGGCTGTCGCAGAGTGGCTGTGACCTGGGTGTCAGGCGGCTGCACCGCCCCAGGCTTGATGCCAGCCATGTTGGTGTCTGGGGGTCCCTGACCCCACACTGCATCTAATTGCTTTGGGAGGGAGAAGAAAGGTGATTTGGAGAGAGTGTGAGATGCACGCACCTGATTTCTATTTTTGATTGTTGTCCCAAGGTGGAGGATGAGTGGGAAAGGTGTTGGGTATTTTGTGAGCGTGTGTTTTTGTGGGAGGGGGGGGGGGGGGGTGTGTGGATGTGTGCACTTGTTTTATTGTTTTGATTGTTTGGTTGCTGATTCCTGGAGGTGCTTCAACACACCACACATACACACACACACACACACACCACGCACACACACACACACGCACGCACGCACACGCACGCACATGCACACACACACTGAACATGGTTTGTGTGTGTGAGTAACTCCAAAAATCGACAAATCGTCACTCAAACATTAGAGGCCTCTGAATGACAAATACCATTATTTTCCAAGAGAAAATCCTACATTAACATAAAGATTAACAAGACATGTTTATGTGCAGGTGTAATATAGGGCCTAGAGGACTAGCAGAGGTGGAAGTAGGGTGACCACATTTAAAATACCGAAATGCGGGTGTACGGGATGATTTTGCGGGACAGTGTAGTCTACATGAATATGTTTTTGAGACCACTTGTGTGGCTCTTTATAAAAATCTAGGCATATTTGGCCCTATGAAACATTTCTAGTTGGTTAATTTGGGTGGCAGGTAGCCTAGTGGTCATAGKTTTGGGCCAGTAACCGGAATGTTGCTAGATCAAATCCCTGAGCTGACAAGGTAAAAATCTGTTGTTCTGCCCCTGAACAAGGCTGTCGTTCTGCCCACTGTTCCTAGGCTGTCATTGTAAATAAGAAGTTGTTCTTAACTGACTTGCCTAGTTAAATATAAAAAATTGTCCTCTCCAACTGTAGATGGAATTTAGCCCAAAAGGATTTGACAAATGTGATTGGTTGACAATATGACATTGGCCTCTGTCTTGTCTTGCGCTGTATAGAATATCAGACCTCTTCAACGATTGGACAAGTGTTATCACCAGTACTACATCCTTATGATATACAGTATATCTTGTCATAAGCGCAATGTGACTGCAAAAGAGACAGGAATGTCAATTCTCATCAAATTAATGGGAAGTCTGGATGAAATAAGGGACAAATTAACCTTTTTTTGTAAATTGATAAAGTTGATAAAATGCGGGACATGATTGTTTGTTGGTGGGACGCGGGACAAAGGGCCAAAATGCTGGACTGTCTCGCACAATCCGGTACATGTGGTCACCCTAGGCGGAAGCTTCTTCGCATYCAGTGCCCCAACAGAATGACATTGAATGTCATCCATCACCGTAGTATTAGTATTTACAGTGTTTGTCTCTATAGCATTGAACTGCTATCAGCTCTTCTGACTGTCCCTCCCTATTCTCTCTARCTGAATACCTAATTCTGCTGGCTTTAGTGTGGCTTTTCAAAGCATGCGTCCTTGGGGGAATTGTAGAGGCAAGTGTTGCATTACTGTACAACTCAACCCCTTGGGCCACGGTGGACACAAGCCCTGGTCACAGAGTACAGCATGATTAGAAAATAGAAGTATGTAGAACCAGAATAAAGCCAACATAGATTGATAGTAGATTGATGGACAGACAAACAGGCAGACGAACAGTCAGAAGGACAGATGTATGTAGATAAATGGACAAACAGAGAGACGGATTAGAGTATTCAGATGTTAGAATTTGATTGTGTGAGTGCCTTTCAGAGTGAATGTCACCTGTCAGTGTAATGTATAATACAGTACTGTAGGTGTGTCTGAATAGTAGAGTTTGAGTGAGTGCATATGTACTACACACACACACACACACACACGCACACACACCAACACACACACAACACACACACACACACACGACACACACACCACACACCAACACGGGTAAAAACTGGTTGAATTCAATGCCGTTTCCCACGTATGCTTCAACCCCAGAAGTTAATGTGATCACTAAAAAGTAATTGGATTTGCAAAAAGTCATCAACGTAAGGGRATTAGGTATTTTTTTAACCAAACTTTTAACCTAAATCCAATGACATTGGGATTTTTTTTGTTGAATTCACATTAGTTGACAACTCAACCAAATGTAAATCAAAACTAGACGTTGAGCTGACGTCTGTGCCCATTGGGACTCCTCCATCCGCTTGGTTGATCTTTAAGGACATTAGCATCAGAATGGGTGTGATGAGATAGCTGGCACTAAATGCCAGGCGACGGGGAGACCAGGCTTCCTCACATTGCCTGTCTGACTATCTGAACGCTTCCCAAATGGCCTGTATTTCCTATATAATGCGCTATTTCTGACCAGAACCTTGTGAAAGCTGTTCAAAAGTAGTGCACTATATAGGGAATAGGGTGTCATTTGGGAGGCAACCGTTGCCTGTGCCACACACGCCTGGCTCTGCTTAAGGATTCAATAGGATTCAGTAGGAGCGCATTTGAAGAGGCAAAGCCAGACAGAACAGGCAGTGTAAGTTCCCACAGAGACAGTTTCCGTCATCATTCTTAAAGAAAAGAAACGTCTGCTGTTGGGTCTGAACTGGGTCTATTGAAAGTTCCTCAACTCAGTTCCCCATAATGCCCTTTGAAGACTCTTGAACTGTAAATTGAAAGTACCCTTACTACTCAGCTGCACATAGTAACTGCAGATAAGATCCATAAAACAATACTGAATTGGAATGTAAGGGCCGAATAGGGAACATTCTGTTTTTTTATTAATTGTTGTATATTGTGTAAGAAATTGAAATTCCATTAAACTATATGAGGTGCGTTATGGCCTTACAGTCAGTAGAGGATCTTCTGATGGGCACAAACACTCTGGCCTGTTTCCTGTTTGATGACAGCTCTGCGCATGTATGAAAGGTCATTAATAATGAATACTAAATCAGCATTTGAAAAAGGTTACCGTCTCCAGAGCACATGTCTCTTCTTTGTACATCTCCTTTTAACCACGTACAATACCCTTTTCAGTTCCAGCACACTGTCACCTCTTTTGTCAGGAGAACTGTAAGCTATGGCTTCTGTCTTCTCACTGCAGAGCAGGGAGGAAGTGTGTGTGGGGGCAAAATGTACTATGAGCCATTCAAACTGAGATGTAGTCTGACGGCTGAATGCATGAGTGGCATGGGGGGGATTCTGGCGTCTGGCTGTGATGCTGTGGTTGGGCTTTGTCATAAACATCTCATTCAGGTGGTGATGTATGTAATTACTGTTCTCCCCTCTGATGTACAGGGCTGTAGGGGTGTTACACACACACACACGCACGTATGCACACCAGAGAAGGATGGTGGGAGGAGTTACAGGAGGACAGGCTTATTGTAATGGCTGGAACAGAATAAATGGAACGGTATCAAACACATCAAACATATGGAAACCACATGTTTGACTTCGTTCCATGTTTTCCATTCCAACCATTACACACACAGACACACACACATGCACACCTGCAATTCTGCACATTTTGACATGGGGCGAAGAATAAATGTTGCCGTTTTAAAGCAAGTTTGCTGCAATTCTTCACATTTTGCATGCGGCGGAGAGATGATTTTGCTATTTTATTACTCATTTCATGCAATTCTACTCATTTGTCCATGGGGCGGAGAGAAATATTTGCAGTTTTACACCTTGTGTATTCTATTATTTTCACTCTCAACAGTAAGTTGAGACCCTGAGAGAGTAAAAAAATAAAATAATAAATAATAATAATAACTATATATATATATATAAATATATATACAGTTGAAGTAGGAAGTTTACATACGCTTAGGTTGGAGTCATTAAAACTCGTTTTTCAACCACTCCACACATTTCTTGTCAACAAACTATAGTTTTGGCAAGTCGGTTAGGACATCAACTTTGTGCATGACACAATTAATTTTTCCAAAAATTGTTTACAGACAGATTATTTCATTTATAATTCACTGTATCACAATTCCAGTGGGTCAGAAGTTACATACACTAAGTTGACTGTGCCTTTAAACAGCTTGGAAAACTCCAGAAAATTATGTCATTGCTTTAGAAGCTTCTGATAGGCTAATTGACATAATTTGAGTCAATTGGAGGTGTACCTGTGGATGTATTTCAAGGCATACCTTCAAACTCAGTGCCTCTTTGCTTGACATCATGGGAAAATCTAAAGAAATCAGCCAAGACCTCAGAAAAACAATTGTAGACCTCCACAAGTCTGGTTCATCCCTGGGAGCAATTTCCAAACGCCTGAAGGTGCCACGTTCATCTGTACAAACAATAGTACGCAAGTATAAACACTATGAGACCACGCAGCAGTCATACCTCTCAGGAAGGAGACTCGTTCTGTCTCCTAGAGATGAAGGTACTTTGGTGCGAAAGTGCAAATCAATCCCAAAACAACAGCAAAGGACCTTGTGAAGAAGCTGGAAAAAGTAGGTACAAAAGTATCTATATCCACAGTAAAACGAGTCCTATGTCGACATAACCTGAAAGGCCGTTCAGCAAGGAAGAGGCCACTGCTCCAAAACCACCATAAAATTTACATGGGATTGAGGTCAGGACTTTGTGATGGCCACTCCATTACCTTGACTTTGTTGTCCTTAAGCCATTTTGCCACAACTTTGGAAGTATGCTTGGGGTAATTGTCCATTTGGACGACCCATTTGCGACCAAGCTTCAACTTCCTGACTGATGTCTTGATGTTGCTTCAATATATCCACATCATTTCCCTGCCTCATGATGAGTTGGACCACAAAGAGAAYGAAAAGCAGCCAACATCTGCTCAGCACATGTGGGAACTCCTGTTGGAAAAGCATTCCAGATGAAACTGGTTGAGAGAATGCCAAGAGTGTGCAAAGCTGTCATCGAGGCAAAGGGTGGCTAATTTGAAGAATCAAAATTTGTTTAACAGTTTTTTGGCTACTACATGATTCAATATGTGTTACTCTACACTGTAGAAAATAATACAAATAAAGAAAAACCAACTGATTCGCTGTGTCTAAACATTTGACTGGTACTGTATATAACCTACAAAAGGGAGGGCCTCCAGTTTCCCATCCATGCTCTAGACAGTCCATTCTGCTTATTCAATCAAAAGGGAGAAAAGGGGTATTAAGAAATACCAAATAAGGGACAAAGCAGAGGGCAGAAAGAGAAAGAGGAGAGATTGTAAAGCAGCTCTCAACAATCCTCCTGCAGAGTAGTTGAAGGCTAATTACTGTGTAGATTGTGTTCTCTCTAAGAAATGACAGAGTTACAACTGCAGTTCATTTCAAACCTTTTCAATCTCCTACACATAGAAGGAGACAGACAGTTGACCATGACTTTGACCCGTTGTCTTTGTAATACAGCTTTGGCATGAGCTGATTTCAAATCCCTGCATATTTTCTGATATTACTTTCGTTTCGTACACATTTCAAGGACTGTGATGCGTATACAGGTTGTCTGAGTCAGTGCTGTAAAAAAGCAATGTTATGTGTCTGCACTCTGTGGCATGTTATGTGTCTGCACTCTGCACTCAATGGCAATGGCTTTCATGTTGATATCACCTTAAGTTTGATTCACTTTTTTGGCATAAAGCTTGGTTGCCCTCCACTTTTTCAGCGTCATGTTGTTGGTTGGTTGAGCTTCCATCATAAGATGTATTTCCTTACAATCTTGATATGATGTGGTTGTTACAGTTTCCTTATTTGAATGTACTTACCGCCATTTACTCAGGTGAAGTTGACAATATTATTTTGCTGCCTTGGGAAAGAACCGTACCAACTTAGGGCCCTGTTCAATTAAAACAGCTAGGCGAATCGTTCATGGTWCATTTCATGCAGTATGCAAAATGTTTGAATAACTGCAACATCCATTTGTTGGTTTTTGTTTCACATAACAAAACACTGTATTTGTACTAAAAGGAGTGTTACCCTGGAAAACACCTGAAGACAGATTTTGGTTGAAAACAAGATGTTCTCCTGAAGGACCATTGTTATCAGACTGTCAGTTTGGTTGATCTTCCACCATTCAACAACCCACCAGGTGATATCCCTTCACCTCCTACCCTTCTATGGAAAATGGACGTTGCGGTGTTGTGATTTGGATGGCTTTCTGACAGGAGGTGGGGATTAGTTTGCTGAAGCGCCTGCCGTCTGTTTCTGTACCCTAGGAAGCCATTCACAGATAAGGCCATTTCACAGAGGGAGGTCCAGATATTATGTTAATTCCCATTTTATTAGAGGGATAACATTAGTCTGCCTCTCTCAGCCTGAGACGAGGCAGTTGGAGAATGGTTTTTGCCACTGGTTAGAGGCTTTGAAAGGCTGCTCATTTTTTTTTTGTATTTATTTGTCTGTTAGGGGCCAATGGTGAAGCCATCTATCCTCTTCTTTTACCTTAAATACAACAACCCTCAAGTCTAGCTTGTTTTGTTGTTTAGAGGAAGGAATGGAAGGACCCCGTAGCACTAACTGAATGTAATGCCGCAGCCGAGAGGCCTGCCTGCCTGCATGCCGTGTGTGTGTGTTTTTATGTGTGTGTATCGCCCCTGTTGTGTGTGGCAGGCAGAGAATCCTTTCGTATTACATCTCTCAATTAAAACTTTAAGTAACACTCCATTACAATGGCATTAAACCATAAGAACATATATTATTATTCACACACACACACACACACACACACACACACACACACACACACACACACACACACACACACACACACACACACACACACACACACACACACACACACACACACAAACACCTGCTCTCTGCCAAGGAAAGTGTGTGTATCATAGAGGGTACTTTCAGAAAGTTACCGTGACAACGTCTCAGAAATGCATTGCCCCAAACTATTTCCTAATGAACTATGGGATACCTGCCAGTAACATTTGGGAGGTCATTAAAAATGACATGGGAATGAATAGAATAAAGGAAACTGAAACAAATACATTATATTGGCATCATAAAATAAACATTTATCTGTTACGAGGAGAGTTCAAATGATCTGCCACACAAGGAACGGCACTATAAAGCAGTAATATAAACACAGTGAAAATGCAAAAGCTGTGGGTGGACAGTCCCACGCCCTGACTCCCTCCCAGCTGAACTTGTTTGCTTTGTATGCAGCGCAAGCCGCCTCCATAGCAGCCTAGGGGTCTCTCTCTGTGAGCTAGCTCATTGTGCTGAGTGACCAGAGCCCCATGCTCAGCGCCCTGGCAGAGCTAGGGCCTGTGGCTGGACGTGAGATAAGATTCCTGGGTGGGTTGGCTGTGGGCGCCGGCCGGCCACTGGGGCACAAGCCTGTGGGCATGGAGAAAACAGGAGGGGAGGAGAGAAGAAGCGGACAGCGTTATCAGGGCATTGCAGGGCTAGGCAGAGTGGCAGGTTGGGAATTCCATGACTGCCCCGCTCCCCATCCCCCTCTTCCTCAGAGAGAGAGAGAGAGGATTCTGTGCAGGATAAAGTGTGAATGTAGAGCACACAGTGCATTCGGAAAGTATTCAGACCCCTTGACTTTTTCCACATTTTGTTACGTTACAGCCTTATTCTTAAATGTATTAAATTGTTTTTCCCCCTCATCAATCCCAAAATGACAAAGCAAAAACAGTTTTTTATAAATGATAGCAAATTCTTTTGAAATAAAATGCTGAAAAATCATAATTACATACAGTACCAGTCAAAAGTTTGGACACACCTAGTCATTCAAGGGTTTTAATTTAGTTTGACTATTTTCTACATTATAGAATAATAGTGAAGACATCAAAACTATGAAATAACACATATGGAGTCTCGTAGTAACCAAAAAAGTGTTAAACAAGTAAAGATATATTTTATAGGCCTCCCGGGTGGCGCAGTGGTCTAAGGCACTGCATCGCAGTGCTAGCTGTYCCACCAGAGACTCTGGGTTCGAGCCKAGGCTCTGTCGCAGCTGGCCGCGACCGGGAGTTCCATGGGGCAACGCACAATTGGCCTAGCGTCGTCCAGGTTAGGGAGGGTTTGGCCCGTAGGGATATCCTTGTCTCATCGAGCACTAGCGACTCCTGTGGCAGACCAGGTCGCTAGGTGTACGGTGTTTCCTCCGACACGGTGGTGCGTCTGGCTTCCGGGTTGGATGCGCGCTGTGTTAAGAAGCAGTGCGGCTTGGTTGGGTTGTGTTTCGGAGGACGCATGGCTCTCGACCTTCGTCTCTCCCGAGCCCATACGGGAGTTGTAAAGATGAGACAAGACAGTAACTACTAACAATTGGATACCATGAAATTGGGCAGAAAAAGGGGGTAAAAAAAAAATATATATATATAAATTTCATATTTGAGATTCTGCAAAGTAGCCATCCTTTGCCTTGATTACAGCTTTGCATACTCTTGCCTGTCTCTCAACCAGATCAAAACTCCAAACCTACTACCTAATTTTGACCAAAATTAACCGTAGAGATTACTGCTTCCAAGGTTTATTTTTCCAAGCTATACGGAGGGTGCTCTAGCACACAAACAGCAGAAACCTGAGGACACCATCCCACCTGGAATTGAGTGAGTGGTGTTTGGTCTYATGCTATTTTGAAAGCCAAGAAGAAGAAAAAATGTACATTACAATGATATATTTTATGTTATGGGGTCTGAATGCTGTGTTAAGGCTCCCAGGCTTGCAAGMACATACCAGATACAAATTAAATTAGCACTAAGGTGTGAAGTAAAAGGTGTTGAGGCCTTTGGGCCCAACAAGTGGCAGGAGTCTTTGAAGCYCCCTCTCCTGCTGTTCAAAGACCATTCACTGGCATTTTCTACAAGAAATCTGCCTCCAGAAATAAAAGCTTCTCCCAAGTGGGTGTGACACCTACTCCCGTTGCCTGCTGCGCTGCTGCTTGAATTCCACCTGAAGATTTGTTCACCGTCTGCCCGGGCCTGTCTCCCCCTGTCTGGTACAGGTACCCCCACCATACTCACCCCTCTCTTCCGAGCTTTAGCTCGCCTCCAGCAGTCACGCAATGCTGGGGCGAGTGACTCTGAACTTACAATGGCTAGCTCCAAGTCATTAAATATWWWAAAAAAATATTGTGTATTTTGCTATTTTGCAATTCGCCTCATGACTCCTACATACTTTGTTGACTACAAACTTTCTTTACCCAACAGTGGGACAGACTATGTTTGTTCCCACACTCGGGACTCTGACTCTCTATCGGTTACACAGACTTTTGGCCTCCCATCCTATTCTTACCACCTCTCGACAGCTTTGTATTCATGTTACCTGATGAAATTGCTGTACAATATGATCTTGTTGCCATCTGATGCACATTCAGATTTTTAATCAGCACTGCAGAGCTCTCCCTGTCCTTTGCCTTGCCCTGATTGTATTACTGTTGATGATATCTGGAAATGTGCATGTACACCCTGGCCGATCTACTGTTGCTAGCCCCAATTCTGACTTGAGCTCTGATATCTGCTTCACTGATTTTTGCTTTCGTAAAAGCCTGGGTTTTCTGCACGATAACACCAGAAGCTTATTACCTAAAATGGATCATTTGAAAGTGTGGGTTCACAGCTCCAATCCAGATGTGTTGGTCATTACTGAGATGTGGTTAAGGAAGAGTGTTTTGAATACTGATGTTAACCTGTCTGGTTATAACCTTTTTCGGCAAGACAGATCTTCCAAAGGTGGGGGAGTGGCAATCTTTAACAAGGATCACCTTCAGTGCTCGGTTGTCTCCACCATGTCTGTCCCCAAACAATTTGATTTGCAGGTTTTAAGCATTAAACTTTCAAATAGCTCTTTGTTGACTGTTTCTGGATGCTATCGTCCTCCATCAGCACCAGCCTGTACCCTACCTGCCCTAAGCTCTCTCCTGGCCCTTTACACTAAGTCTGAATTTGTCCTGCTTGGTGACCCAAACTGGGACATGCTTAAACCACCTGACCAAGCCCTAAAGCAATGGGACTCCCTAAATCTTTCTCAGATTATTACCAATCCCACAAGGTATGACTACAAACACCCAGGAAAGGCTACTCTCCTCGATGTTATCCTCAAAAATAATCCTGATAGGTATCAGTCTGGTGTTTTCTGTAATGACCTTAGTGATCACTGTTTTACAGCCTGTGTTCGTAATGGCTGCTCAGTGAAACGACCTGTGCTGATTTGTCATAGATGCTTGCTAAAAAACTTGAACGAGCAAGCCTTCCTTCATGAACTGGCCTCTGTAAAATGGTATAGAATCAGCTGGATCCCCTCTGTCGAAGATGCTTGGACCTTCTTTTTTATATTTTCAGTGGTATTGTTAACAAACACGCCCCCATGAAGAAAATGAGAATTAAAAACAGGTTCAGCCCCTGGCTCGACCGTGATCTTGCAGAGTTACAAGAATTGCATTTGGCGAAAGGCTCGGCACACTCATACAATGGCTGACTGGCTATCGTTCAGGCAAACGAGAAATAAGTGCACTCAGGCTATCCGCAAGGCCAAAGTTAGTTACTTTAAGGAGCAGTTCTCTCTCTGTGGGTCTAACCCCAAGAAGTTCTGGAAAACGGTTAAAGACCTGGAGAATACACCCTCCTCCTCTCAGCTGCCCATGTCCCTTAATGTTGATGATGTGGTTGTTACTGACAAGACGCACATGGCTGAGCTCTTTCATCACCACTTCATTAAGTCAAGATTCCTATTTGACTCAGCCCTGCCTCCTTGCCCGTCCAACATTTCCTCATCTCCCACCCCATCTAATGCGACTAGCCCCGATGCTTCTCCCTCTTCGTCCCCTGCCCCGCTACAAAGTTTCTGCTTGCAGGCAGTCACTGAGTCTGAGGTGCTAAAGGAGCTCCTTAAACTTGACCCCAAAAAAACATCTGGATCAGATGGTTTAGACCCTTTCATCTTTAAGGTTGCTGCCCCTTTCATCGCCAAGCCTGTCTCTCCTTTCTGGGGATGTTCCAATTGCTTGGAAGGTGTGTCTTTTATTTAAAGGGGAGATCAAGCTGATCCTAACTGTTATAGGTCTATTTTTATTTTGACCTGTTTATCAAGTCTTGATGTCTATAGTATTCTCTCTGGTATGCAATCTGGTTTCCGCTCAGGTTATGGATGTGTCACTGCAACCTTAAACGTCCTCAATGATGTCACCATTGCCCTTGATTCTAAGCAATATTGTGCTGCTATTTTTATTGACTTAGCCAAAGCTTTTGATATGGTAAACCATTCCATTCTTGTTGGCCTGCTAAGGAGTATTGGTGTCTCTGAGGGGTCTTTGGGCTGGTTTGCTAACTACCTCTCTCAAGAGTGCAGTGTATAAAGTCAGAAAATCTGCTATCTCAGCAACTGCCTGTCACCAAGAGATTACCCCAAGGCTCGATCCTAGGCCCCACGCTCTTCTCAATTTACATCAACAACATAGCTCAAGCAGTAGGAATCTCTCTCATCCATTTATATGCAAATAATACAGTCTTATACTCAGCTGGCCCCTCCCTGGAATTTGTGTTAAATGTTCTACAACAAAGCTTTCTTATTGTCCAACAAACTTTCCCTACCTTTAACCCTGTTCTGAACACCTCCAAAACAAAGGTTGTGTGGTTTGGTAAGAAGAATGCCCCTCCTCCCACAGGTGTTATTACTACTTCTGAGGGTTTAAAGCTTGAGGTAGTCACCTCATTATTTTATTATACCTTTATTTCAACAAGGAACACAGACTGAGACCAAGGTCTCTTTTCCAGCTGGGCCCTGCGTATACATGTTGACACATACAGTTTAGGTACAATGATTAAAAAAATAAACAAGACAAACAAAACGATCACAGATAACACACAAAATATACAGCAACAGATTTAATTTACACATAGGTTATTCTAACAGCACAAGAACTTGCAATTCCCGAAACAGTTACAAGCAATACAAAAATAAAAATGCTACAATAAATATTTAAAATGAGCAAGGGGGACAAGAGTCTCAATTTAAGTTTAGTCTGCAGGATATTCCATAGGCAAGGAGCGTAACAGGAAAAGYCAGCCATACCCAACTCTGTCGAAATCGCATGGGCCTCAAGTGTAATCCATGATTGAGACCTGGTTTTAGGAATTCTAATTCTAATATTGATGAGTGATGATAAATAAGAAGGTAGCTTATTCAGAAGTGCTTTATAGACAAACACGAGAGCAATGTTGTTCTCGTCTCACGGACAGCGAAGTCCAACCCACATTTTGATATAACACACAGGGGTGAGTTCTGTAGCTAGCACCCGTAATAAACCTAGCATCCAGCGATTTAAGTGTTGATGCCGTAGCATGCATGTAAATAATATCCCCATAATCTATAACAGACATAAAAGTAGCTTGCACAATTTGTCTTCAATTTGTAGAGGACAAGCATGTCCTGTTTCTATAGAGGAAGCATAGCTTGATTTTTTACCGTTTACAAAGTTCGTCAATATGCATTTTAAAAGACAGTTTATCATCCAACCATATCCCTAAGTATTTATATGCAGAGACTTGATTAATTCGAGAACCATCTAAGCTTGTAAGTGCAAGTGTATTTTCAACCAACTTTTTGAACCTATTAAAAATCATAAATGTGTTTTCTTTGCATTTAAAACAAGGTTCAGCTGTATAAAATACCCTTGTGATATCTTAAAATCTGTCTTCAATAGTGATAATGCTTGGTCAGCCGTTGAAGCGATAGAGTACATGACAGTGTCATCAGCATATAAATGAATTTGACACCTTCTTATCTCATCACCGATATTGTTTATGTAGAGAGTGAACAGTAATGGACCAAGTATAGAACCTTGTGGGACCCCTTTAACCAACTCCAATGGCTCTGACTGGATGCCGTCGACTCTAACAGCCTGACTTCTATCCTTTAGATAGTCATGAAACCAACGACAGGCATCCAATCCCAGTCCTATTGACGACAGCTTACCCAAAAGTATCGCATGGTCTACAGTGTCAAAAGCTTTGAATAAATCTATGAACGAGGCGGCACAGTACTTTCTATTATCTAGGGCATTAGTAATATAATTTACAACACGTACAGTGGCCATAATAGTACTGTGTTTAGGTCTAAAGCCKGATTGATTACTAGAAAGAGTATTGTTAACAGTTAAAAAAGATTGTAGTTGCCTATTCACCAGTGACTCTAGAATTTTAGCCAAACAGGAGAGCTTGGAGATGGGCTGATAATTATCCAATTCACTACCATCACCTCCCTTGAGGAGTGGTAAAACAAAAGCTGTTTTCCAAGTTTTAGGAATCTTTGCTAGGACAAAATGTTTGATTAAAAAATGCGTCACGCACCAGCAATAATAGGTGCCGCACACTTGAGTAAATATGGATCCAGATTGTCAGTGCCTAATGATTTCTTAGAATCTATAACAGATAGTGCAGATAAGACCTCATCTTCTGTGACTTTTTGAAAAAATTAAAACCGGGTTACTGTTTCCACATCAGCTGAAGGCCGAGGGACTGAAACAATAGACCGTCATGATCATGTGGCCTTTTTACTTCAAAAAAGAAAACCAGCAGAAATAAAATGCTTATACAAGTACTTGGGAGTATGGCCAGACGGTGCACTGTCCTTCTCTCAGCACATATCAAATCTGCAGGCTAAAGTTAAATCTAGACTTGGTTTCCTCTATTGTAATCGCTCCTCTTTCACCCCAGCTGCCAAACTAACCCTGATTCAGATGACCATCCTATCCATGCTAGATTACGAAGACATCATTTATAGATCGGCAGGTAAGGGTGCTCTCGAGCGGCAGATGTTCTTTACCATTCGCCATCAGATTTGCCACTAATGCTCCTTATTTATTTATTTATATTTATTTATTCACCTTTATTTAACCAGGTAGGCTAGTTGAGAACAAGTTCTCATTTGCAACTGCGACCTGGCCAAGAAAAGCATAGCAGTGTGAACAGCAAACAACACAGAGTTACATGGAGTAAACATAAACAAGTCAATAACATGGTAGAAAAAAGAGAATCTATATACAATGTGTGCAAAAGGCATGAGGAGGTAGGCAATAAATCGAATAATACAATTTAGCAGATTAACACTGGAGTGATAAATCATCAGATGATCATGTGCAAGTAGAGATATGGTGTGCAAAAGAGCAGAAAAGTAAATAAATAAAAGCAGTATGGGGGTGAGGTAGGTAAATTGGGTGGGCTAATTACCGATGGACTATGTACAGCTGCAGCGATCGGTTAGCTGCTCGGATAGCAGATGTTTAAAGTTGTTGAGGGAGATAAAAGTCTCCAACTTCAGAGATTTTTGCAATTCGTTCCAGTCGCAGGCAGCAGAGAACTGGAAGGAAAGGCGTCCAAAGGAGGTTTTGGCTTTAGGGATGATCAGTGAAGATACACCTGCTAGAGCGCGTGCTACGGGTGGGTGTAGCCATTGGACCAGTGAACTGAGATAAGGCGGCACTTTACCTAGCATAGCCTTGTAGATGACCTGGAGCCAGTGGGTCTGACGACGAACATGTAGCGAGGGCCAGCCGACTAGGGCATACAGGTCGCAGTGGTGGGTCGTAAAGGTGCTTTAGTAACAAAACGGATGGCACTGTGATAAACTGCATCCAGTTTGCTGAGTAGAGTATTGGAAGCTATTTTGTAGATGACATCGCCGAGTCGAGGATCGGTAGGATAGTCAGTTTTACTAGGGTAAGTTTGGCGGCGTGAGTGAAGGAGGCTTGTTTGCGAAATAGAAAGCCGACTCTAGATTTGATTTTGGATTGGAGATGTTTTGATATGAGTCTGGAAGGAGAGTTTGCAGTCTAGCCAGACACCTAGGTACTTATATCCACATATTCTAGGTCGGAACCGTCCAGGGTGGTGATGCTAGTCGGGCGTGCGGGTGCAGGCAGCGAACGGTTGAAAAGCATGCATTTGGTTTTACTAGCGTTTAAGAGCAGTTGGAGGCCACGGAAGGAGTGTTGTATGGCATTGAAGCTCGTTTGGAGGTTAGATAGCACAGTGTCCAAGGAAGGGCCAGAAGTATTACAGAATGGTGTCGTCTGCGTAGAGGTGGATCAGGGAATCGCCCGCAGCAAGAGCAACATCATTGATYTATACAGAGAAAAGAGTCGGCCCGAGAATTTAACCCTGTGGTACCCCCATAGAGACTGCCAGAGGACCGGACAACATGCCCTCCGATTTGACACACTGAACTCTGTCTGCAAAGTAGTTGGTGAACCAGGCAAGGCAGTCATTAGAAAAACCGAGGCTACTGAGTCTCTACCTCTACCTTCTTGCTCGGTGTGCTGTTATCTGTTCCCTATAATGTTTGTACCATGTTTTGTGCTACTACAATGTTGTTGTTATGTTGTGTTTCCATGTTGTGTTGTCATGTGTTGCTGCCTTGCTATGTTGTTGTTTTAGGTCTCTCTTTATGTAGTGTTGTCTCTCTTGTTGTGATGTGTGTTTTGTCCTATATTAATATTCTATTTTTGATTGTATTTTATTTTTATCCCAGGCCCCCGTCCCCACAAGAGGCCTTTTGCCTTTTGGTAGGCCGTCATTGTAAATAATAATTTGTTCTTAACTGACTTGCCAAGTTAAATAAAGGTTCAATAAAAAATATATATAAAAAAACAGCTTCATGAGGTGGAATGCGTTGGAATGCTGGAATGCTTTTCAATTTCTACCCTTCTCAATGCGTTTGAGCCAATCAGTTGTGTTGTGACAAGATAGGGTTGGTATACAGAAGATAGACCTATTTGGTAAACAACCAAGTCCATATTATAGCAATAACAGCTCAAATAAGCAAAGAGAAACGACAGCCCATCATTAATTTAAGATATGAAGGTCAGTCAATCCGGAACATTTCAAGAACTTTGAAAGTTTCTTCAAGTGCAGTGCCGAAAACAATTAAGTYCATTGATGAAACTGGGTCTCATGAGGACCGCCACAGGAAAGAAAGACCCAGAGTCACCTCTGCTGCAGAGGATACGTTCATTCGAGTTTTCAGCCTGAAATTGAAGCCCAATAAATGCTTCACAGAGTTCAAGTAACAGACACATCTCAACATCAACTGTTCAGAGGAGACTACGTGAATCAGGCCTTCATGGTTGAATTGCTGCAAAGAACCACTACTAAAGGACACCAATAATAAGAACTGACTTGCTTGGGCCAAGAAATATGAGCAATGGACATTAGACCGGTGAACATCTGTCCTTTGGTCGGATGAGTCCAAACTTGCGATTTTTGGTCCCAACCATGTGTCTTTGTGAGACGCAGAGCAGYTGAACGGAAGATCTGCTCATGTGTGGTTCCCACCGTGAAGCATGGAGGAGGAGGAGGTGTGATTGTGTGGGGGTGCTTTTCTGGTGACACTGTCTGTGATTTATTTAGAATTCAAGGCACACTTAACCAGCATGGCTACCACAGCATTCTCCAGCGATATGCCATCCCATTTGGTTTGCGCTTAGTGGGACTATCATTTGTTTTTCAACAAGACAATGACCCAACACACCTCCAGGCTGTGTAAGGGCTATTTGACCAAGAAGGAGAGTGATGGAGTGCTGTATCAGATGACCTGTCCTCCACAATCACCCAACCTCAACCCAGTTGAGATGGTTTGGGATGAGTTGGATTGCAGAGTAAAGGAAAAGCAGCCAACAAGTTCTCAGCATATGTAGGAACTCCTTCAAGACTGTTGGAAAAGCATACAAGGTGAAGCTGGTTGAGAGAATGCCAAGATTGTGCAAAGCTGTGGCTACTTTGAAGAATCTCAAATATAAAATATATTTTGATTTGTTTAACACTTTTTTAGTTGCTACATGATTCCATATGTGTTATTTCATAGTTTTGATGTCTTCACTAATATTATACATTGTAGAAAATAGTAAAAAATAAAGAAAAACCCAGGAATGAGTAGGTGTGTCCAACATTTTGACTGGTACTGTAAGCATTCAGACCCCTCCAGTCTTCTTGAGTTTGACGCTACATACTTGGCACACCTGAAACTTTGCCCCAGTCTGAGGACCTGAGTGCTCTGGAGTAGGTTTTCATCAAGGATCTCTCCGTACTTTGCTACATTCACCCCTTTCCCGGACTGTCCCTGCCGCTGAAAAACATCCCCACAGCATGATGTTGTCACCACCATGCTTAACCAAAGGGATGGTGGCAGGTTTCCTACAGACGTGACACTTGGCATTCAGGCCAAACAGTACAATCTTAGGTTTATCTGACCAGAGATTCGTGTTTCTCATGATCTGAGTCCTTTAGGTGCTTTTTGACAAACTCCAAGCGGGCTGTCATGTGCCTTTTACTGAGGAGTGTCTTCCGTCTGGCCACTCTACCATAAAGACCTGATTGGTGGAGTGCTGCAGAGATGGTTGATGACCATTGGTTCTTTGTCACCTCCCTGACCAAGGTCCATCTCCCCCGACTGCTCAGTTTGGCCAAGCGGCCAGCTCTAGGAAGAGTCTTGGTGGTTCCAAACTTCTTCCATTTGAGAATGATGGAGGCCACTGTGTTCTTGGTGACCTTCAATACTGCAGAAATGTTTTGGTACCCTTCCCCAGATCTGTGCCTTGACACAATCCTGTCTCGGAGCTCTACGGACAATTCCTTTGACCTCATGGCTTGGTTTTTGCTCTGACATGCACTGTCAATTGTGGGTACTTATATAGACAGGTGTGTGCCTTACCAAAATATCTCCAATCAATTGAATTTACCACAGGTGGACTCCAATCAAGTCGTAGAAACATGTCAAGGATGATCAATAGAAACAGGATGCACATGAGCTCAATTTCGAGTCTCATAGCAAAGGGTCGGAATACTTCTGTAAATAAGGTTTTTCTGTTTTTTATTTTTGTCTACAAACCTGTTTTCGCTTTGTCATTATTGGGTATTATGTGTAGATTGATGAAGAATTTATTTTGATTTAATCGATTTTAGAATAAGGTTGTAACATAACAAAATGTAGAAAAAGTCAAGGGGTCTGAATACTTTCCGAGTGCACTTTACATGCGCATATCCTTAAGCTTTTATGTGGCTGTTGCCT
Source organism: Salvelinus sp. IW2-2015 (assembly GCF_002910315.2). Classification (NCBI taxonomy): domain Eukaryota; kingdom Metazoa; phylum Chordata; class Actinopteri; order Salmoniformes; family Salmonidae; genus Salvelinus; species Salvelinus sp. IW2-2015. Next base: position 28,721,649 of record NC_036838.1, read on the forward strand.
GTTTTGTAAAAAAAACATTGAGATTTAATTGTGTGTGTGTGTGTGTGTGTGTGTGTGTGTGTGTGTGGTGTGTGTGTGTGTGTGTGTGTGTGTGTGTGTGTGTGTGTGTGTGTGTGTGTGTTGTGTGTGTGTGTGTGTGCGCAACGCTTGCATGCACCCCGGCTTTTGAGTCTCAATAAGTGTTTCCCAGCATGCGGGCCGCATCATGTGTATGTATGTATCCATATATTCTCAGCAGGGGTTGATCTACTAACAATATCCAATACTCCCAACCTACAAAATGCCATTTCACTACAATATATCTCCACACGCACAACGCATGTTGCCAAGCATGATACGATGCAAACAACTCACTCTCATTTTGCAGTACGTCTCTCATTCAGTCGGGAGTGAAAATATCTCTCCCTCTTCTTCTCTCTTCTTTTTTTCTCTGTTTTTCTCACACATTTCCTCCATCTCTCTCTTCTCTCTGAGTGGGGAACAGCTGAGAAAATAAACACCCTGCTAAAGCACGTCTTGGATCGTTCTGTTTTGTTTTAGTTATCTGCATCTTTGTTTCTTATGTTTGTTTATAAATGAAAATAAGTAAATCATTCATTCCTGCATGAGGTGCATGTACTGCAAACCTGTGTTAGTAAGTCCCTTTGGATAAAAGCATTTTCCCAATGTTCAAACATGTCGTATGTGTGAACGTCTTAACACAAAGCTATGGAACTATCTGCATTAGTAGTGACAGATTCCAACTGGATTCTTTCCCTCCCTTATCACTCACTTCCATGTCCCAATCTCTCAATGATAAAGGCTCTTCTCCATTCAGACACACGGCCAATTACAAATTAGCTAGTTTGTCCCGCAAAAAAATACGTAATCAGGCTTCAAGAGGTGAAGGCCCTTGAAGATTAATTGGAAATGGGTCCCCGGTAAATGTCAATGGCAATTGAGGGTCTGTAGACTCTGATTGACTCTATCCACAGACCACTCTATCCTGGATAAGCTTTCTCCAACCGTGACATTGCTGGCATGGCTCCCCACCCCTTTCTCTCTCGCCCTCTTTGAAAGAGGAGTGGACAAAGGAGACGAGGTTGCGAGGAGAAATGGAGTTGTGAGAAGCCAATGGAATTGGAAAGAGAGACAAGACAGGCCAACGTTTAACATTTTGAACCTCTGGTGTGTTCTTGCGGGGGGCTTTAGTTATGATTTGAAAAGGTGCACTGCGGAATTGCGAACACCAAAGGAAGTAATTTCCCCTGGAGAAACAGTGTGTGAGTGAAATCCAGTGTGAAGGCCATATTCCAACCCCACAACCCCTTTCCCAACATCCTTTGTGTAAAGGCTAGACCAGGGGCTAGCTTCATTCTCTGTGTCTGTAGTCAGTGATTCAGTCAAATCTTTCATATTTGCAGTTTTTTTTGTTTGTTTCTGGTTTCTTACGGTTATGTGTCTGTCTGGAAATTATTTCAGGTATATACCGGTAGTAAATATTTTCTGCAGTAGAGATTTGACCCAATGTCGCACCTACTTTTCTCCTTTGTGATGTCTGGCTGCTGCTCCTGTATGTCTCCTGTCTGGGTGGGTGTAATGCCTGGAAAAGTACTTGGCTGCATTCCAAATGGAACACTATTCCCTTTATAGTGCACTACTTTTGATCAGAGCCTATGTGCACTATGTACAGTGCCTTCAGAAGTATTCATACTGTACGCCTTGACTTATTCTGCATTTTGTGTTACAGCCTGAATTTAATATGGATTAAATATATATTTATTCTCACCCATCTACACACAATACCCCATAACGACAAAGTGAAAACATGTTTTTAGAAATGTTAGCACAGAAATATCTAATTTACCCAAGTATTCATACCTCTGAGTCAATACAGTGTTAGAATCAGCTTTGACAGCAATTACAGCTGTGAGTCTTTCTGGGTAAGTCTCTAAGAGTTTTGCCCAACTGGATTTGAACATTATTATATATAAATTCTACAAGCTCTGTCAAATTAGTTTTTGATCAGTGCTAGACAGCCATTTTACTTTAATTTTACTTTATTGAGTTTATTTTTACAGGGACAGTGCACATTAAACAATGTTTCAGTAAAAGTGCCGGTTTTAGTCAGCCGGAAGATTTTCACCCGCAGTTCCTGGGCAGGTTATTAAAAGCAATTACAATAACAATACAGACAAACAATGAGCAATGAGCACATGCAGAGCAACATAGGACAAGCAACACGTAGAACGCAGACAGACAGAGCAATAGCACAAAAAGCAACAAAACAAAATAGATAAAAGTGACAGTGCTTACACACCTCACAAGCTACAGACAACAGATAACATGGAAAGCGGCAATACACAGCTAGGGATTATGTTCACAAGTCTGATTTTCCTTAAGCCATTTCTTTATATTTTTTTGTGAAGGTGCGATAGGTGGGGCAGTTACATGTGTCTGATGGCAGTGTGTTCCAGACATTGGAAGCTCTCACAGAGAAAGTAGTTTGACTAAAGGTGCTTTTCCTTCAGGGAACTATACAGTCACCTCTCATGGCAGACCCTGTGGATCTGCTGCCATGGGTTTGGGTTTTCTGTTTAACTAAAGTACTAAGTGGATGGGGTCAAGCAGTATGCTATGTGGGGGAGTATCATATCACCGTTTTTCTGCCTTTGTAGTCAAACAATTTCATATGTACCAGAAATTAGCTAGGTTGAATTTGGTTATTTGAGTTACATTTTCACCTGCTTTTTGAAAGAGAGGTTGGAATCAAGTATGATACCAAGGTACTTAAAATCGGATACCACCTGGAGCTTCTCCACTTAACCCTTGTGTTGTCTTAAGCGTCAAAAATGACCCGCCACTATGTTAAACAGCAGAGAAAATCCCATAAATGAAATTTGATGATTTTTCCTAGAGTGACCCCAACATTAGTAAAAGTTAAACATTGCCTTTGTTCATATTTCCATGAAAGCTGTACACCACCAGGGTACAAAGATTGTCTTTGGGACATTTTTGACCCCGCAGTTATTAAAATGATTTACACATCACAAAAACACACACACACACACACACACACACACACACACACACACACACACACCACACAACACACACACACACACACACACACACACACACACACCACACACACACACACACACACACACACACACACACACACACACACACACACACACACACACACACACACAACCCACACGACCCCACACATGGACTCCAAGTCACAGACAACATCAAAACAATTTCAGACAAAATAAACTAGATTTCAGACATAATATACTTTTCTTGAAAGCATTGTTTACTAATGGGGAATGCAGTCAGAGGCTATAAAGGTGCTGCATATGACAATCCCCCCAATTCTCTCTTCGCTGAAGCCATGAGTGCACGTTTCAGTGCACAACAGGTCGTAGATCTTTTTTTTTCAGATGTCCAGGAGGAACAAGAGAACAATGATTTAGAAGAGGATGAAGTATCTGAAGAAGAAGATGGGGAAGAATATAACCCAGAGTATGATGCATCATCTTCAGATGAAAAAMAAATCCRCCAATGAGAGACATTTTTGTCAAAGAACAGCAAAATAACATGGTCTTTGTCACCATATGACAACTAGGGCAGGATGGTAGCACAAAATGTCATAAGGATGAACCCAGGGCCCACAAGACATGCAGTTGCCCATGCCCAGGACATCGCCTCAACATTATACATGTTCATCACACCAGCCATCGAAAAAAATCATCCTGYWGATGACAAATTTGGAGGGTTTCCGTAAATATGGAGACAACTGGAAAAGGATGGATGAGATTGACCTGCGGGCATACATAGGGCTGCTAATCTTAGCGGGTGTGTATAGGTCCCGAGGCGAGGCTACATGTAGTCTCTGGGATGCAGAGACAGGAATGGAGATTTTCCGTGCAACAATGCCACTGAAAGTCTTTCACACTTTCTCAAGAATGCTATGATTTGATAACCGTGAGTCAAGACCTGCAAGACGTGTGAGAGACAAACTGGCGGCCATAGGCGAGGTCTGGGAGAAGTGGGTGGAGCGTCTGCCATAGGTCTACAACCCTGGGCCTGAAGTAACAGTGGATGAGCAACTGGTTCGATTCAGATGTACATTTTTATTTTCATATCTGTAATGTAAGTGATTTTCACTGTTAATTTTATTATGTATTGCTGTAATATCGTTGATTTATGTGATTGTTTTCTGTGACGCTGATACTAATTACTGACAGTAATCTCTTTTGTCAAAAGGTCGCTGTCCTTTCCGGCAGTATATGTCCAGCAAGCCAGCAAAGTATGGCATCAAGATATGAGTGGCCTGTGACACACAATCCAGCTACGCTTGGAAGATGCAAGTCTACACAGGGAAGCCGACCAGTGGATGCCCGGAGAAGAACCAGGGGATGCAGGTTGTGCTTGATGTGACAGATGGACTTCACCTCAATGAACGTAGCCAGCAGCTCCTGAAGAGGAAGATCACCATGGTTGGCACAGTTAGAAAGAACAAGCTTGAGCTCCCCCATGCACTCCTCACAACAAGGGGGAGAGAGGCCTTCTCATCAAAGTTTSCCTTCACCCCCACCACCATTCTAGTTTCTTACCTCCCAAAGAGGAACATGAATGTGGTCCTCCTGAGCACACTGCACAAAACGGCTGAGATCAGTGAACGTAAGGACAGGAAGCCAGCTATCATCCTGGACTACAACCACAACAAAGGAGGCGTGGACAACCTGGACAAGGTATGGCAGACACTTTGGGGTGGCAAGTAGTCTAGTGGTTAGAGCTTTGGATTAATAAGCGAAAGGATGCAAGATCAAATCCCTGAGCTGACAAGGTAAAAATCTGTCATTCTGCCCCTGAGCCAGGCAGTTAACCCACTGTTCCTAGGCCATCACGAAATAAGAATTTGTTCTTAACTGACTTGCCTAGTTAAAACCTCTTGACTAGGGTGCTGTTTCAACTTGGACATTTATCGTTCCCAAATTAAACTGCCTCGTACTCAATTCTTGCTCGTACAATATGCATATTATATATATTGGATAGAAAAATCTCTAGTTTCTAAAACCGTTTGAATTATGTCTGTGGGTGAACCAGAACTCTCTGCAGCGAAATCCATGACAGGAACTGCGAAGGTTTGAAACAGGCTCTGTTCTCAGATCAGTTTAAAGCTCTGTATGTATCCTATGGGTCGACATGAACTGCACCCGCCTTCCCCTGGATGTCAGTAACCAATGAGAAGTGGAATGGGTGTCTACGTAGTTCTCAGAGCTTATAAAAGGCACGGAAGTGAGCTCTCTTTTCGTCGTTCGTCATTGCGCAAAGCAAGACCTCAAGATGGCATTTTTAAAGCTCAGTTATCGGCCTTAGCTATATCCGTCTGTAATTTAATTCGATATAGGTGTTAGAAACATCATAACGAAGTTATTTAAACCGAGTTATATCAGTTTATGCGAGTATATTGCTATTTTCGGAATTTCCTTAGTATTGCGTTTGGGGATTTGGGCATGTTGTGGCCACATAGCTATTGTTAGCTGCTAATTCCGAAGTTGAAGACAACGTTTTACAACCAAGCAATGATTTTTGGACAAAGGACACCTTGCCCAAGATCTTGATGGAAGCTCGTCCAAAAGTAAGAGCTATTTATGATGTTATTCCGTATTATTGTGGAAAAATGTAAACGCATTTGTCCGCCATTATGCGGCACTAGTCTGGCTGTAACGCACACTGTATGTCTAGTAACATTAATTTTAAAAATCTAACTCAGCGGTTGCATTAATAACTAATGCATCTTTCTTTGCTGTCCAACCTGTATTTTTTTGTCAATCTAATCGATAAATAATCGTAAACTTAGGTGCCTTTCCAAGATGGCGCCGGCAGAATGCATGACCTGTTGCCACTGATCACATTGTATAACCACGATTTGTGCTGCTAAATATGCACATTTTCGAACAAAACCTATATGCATTGTGTAATATGATGTTACAGGACTATCATCTGACGAAGTATATTCAAGGTTAGTCAAAATTATATATCTTTTGCTGATTTTTACGATCGCTAACCTGTGCTGCTGGTAAATTGCTTGTGTTTCTGGCTATTGTGCTAAGCTAATATAATGCTATATTGTGTTTTCGCTGTAAAACACTTAAAAAATCTGACTATTGGCTGGATTCACAAGATGTTGGGCTTTCATTTGCTGTACGCTGTGTATTTTTCAGAAATGTTTTAAGATGAGTAATTAGGTATTTGACGTTGGTCTCTGTAATTATTCTGGCAGCTTCGGCACTATTCCAGATTGCAGCTGCAATGTAGAACTGTGATTTATACCTGAAATATGCAAATTTTTCTAAAAAAACATATGCTATGCAATAAATATGTTATCAGACTGTGATCTTATGAAGTTGTTTCTTGGTTAGTGGCTATTTATATCTTTATTTGGTCGAATTAGTGATGGCAACTGATGGAGTAAAAAACTGGTGGAGTAAAAAAAGTGGTGTCTTTTGCTAACGTGGTTAGCTAATAGATTTACATATTGTGTCTTCCCTGTAAAACATTTTAAAAATCAGAAATGATGGCTGGATTCACAAGATGTGTATCTTTCATCTGGTGTCTTGGACTTGATGATATTTAGATGCTAGTATTTACTTGTGACGCTATGCTAGGCTATGCTAGTCAGCTTTTTTACTGTGGGGGGTGCTCCCGGATCCGGGTTTGGGAGGAATTAGAGGTTAAATAAAGGTAATAATAAAAAAAAATGTGATTGGAACTTACAGCTGCAGGGGGATGACTGCCCACTTGCCCCTGGTCATCTTGACATCATGGATGTGTCCTCATACAATGCCTTTGTGATATGGAACAAGATCAACCCTACCTGGATGCCTGATAAGTGGATCAAGAGGAGGGTGTTCCTAGAGCAGCTGGGAAAGGCACTTGTAACCCCACACATTCAAAGAAGGGAGCGCCTCCCCCACACAGCAGCCTCTGCAGTGCTTGTGAAAGCTGTTCAGGGGACTGAATCTTGTCCTGATCCACCTGAGGCTGCAGCTGGGGCAAACAAGAGGAGGAGATYCCAATTCTGCCCCCCAAAGAAGGACTGTAAAATAAATACTATGTACTGCACATGTGAAAAATACATCAGCAAAGTCCATGCATACTGTCCTACATGTGCTAATTAGTGTTGATTGATTTATGTACTTCACATTTTTGTTTTGTGTCTGTTATTGTATTCTTATTTATTGTTGTTTTTTATACACCTTGTGGGTGGGGGCAATGATAAAAAAAAATGGGAGAAGACTAGTATTTTGTAGTTGAATTCCTCATTGTACAGTATATAAGAATATATCACTATGTTGCCAAAAAGGCTGTTATTGTTTCCCATCAATAAAATGCATTCAAAACTAGCTTCTGCACATTTCAGCTACATTCTTAGGCTATACATGTGCTATCTTTTGCTAAAAAAATTATGTTTACACCTATGCATTACCTTTAGCAATAATAATAACAATAAACCTCTACTTTAGTAAAGAAAACAATTATTACAGGTATGTTGTAATAAAAATGAATGGTGTCCATTGATTAAATGCAGMCTTTCTGCATTATGAAGAGGGAAAACCAGATATTCACAAAGTTTGTGATGAATGACAGGTTGTTTCTTCATGGAAAAGAGATTTGGGATTTAAAGTTCAATTAAGTTGCTTTATTTTAGGGGTTTAGTGAAGGCGGGTCATTTTTTACCCTTATGACAAGGGGAGTATACATATTGTTAAGACTACACAAGGGTTAAGTGATAATGCCCGAGAAGCCGGTGTTTGGYGGATATTGGCACGGGTGTTGTTAGGCCGTGCCAATATATCCTCCAAACACTGTCTTCGAGGGAATTATCACTTTTATACAACGGGTTACCAACATATTAAAATACTGATTTAATTATTTTAATTAAAAACATAATTTTTATGAAATTATTCATACTATTTCAACCTTCCACGAGATATAGTCCCTACACAAATCTAGGGTTGCTATCCAAGCCAGCTGGTCGTTTGTTCTATCGGTTTGGTTGCCAGAGACGCAACCCAGTCGTTAAGTATTTTTGTTCTAAATCTATGGACATGACCCAGTCGTTCGATCTAAATCTTCCGCTGCCGTGATGGCTGGCAACGTTCTTATAACTTGCTTGCTAGCTAGCCAACTTGGGCTAACACAGTCATGTCAAACAACAGTGCATTTGTTTAAGCTGTTTTCTAGGGATTTTGTTTTGTATACATCCATAATAATGATGTGCAATTTCCCCTGGGATAGAACATTTGCTCTCTTGTCAGGCCACTGTTCAGAAGAGACAGCCAACTGCACAGCTAACACAGTCACTTTAAACTACAGCTGGAATGACAGCAAACTAGCTGCATTTCTTGTTTTTCTATTGACGTTTCTTTGTATATATCCACAAAAATTATGCTGATTCATGATTTCGACTGGCTGAGAAAATCTGCCAGCCTGTCTGTCTCATCCCGACTCCAGACACATTCATTACCATAGGACAGCTGGAGATTGAATTTCAATACTGAAACAATGTTGCATATGTCGAAGAGACAGACAGCGAGGTTATTACAAATCGCTGCTGTTTAAAACCAAATGCTAGTCTAAAAGAAATGGGAGATAATGTCTAGACCCAGTGTAGATCTAGTATATAATTTGCCTGGCTGAGCTGATGAGACAGTGGATTGCGAAGTCAGATGGAACAGAGTAAATAAGCATTTCAACGTCATAGATTTGGCCAGTGCTAACTTGTGGAATAGACGCAGGCTGGAATGCGGTTTTAACCAATCAGCATCCAGGATTAGACCCACCCGTGCTATAATGACACATAGACWTCTGGCTCAGTAGCATTAGTTACCCTCTTTGCAAAGAACATGAAGAGCGTTTCTACCACATTGAGATACAAAGTCACTGAGACACTTTGTAACATGGACTATAGCAGTAGTGGTTCTTGTGCAGCTTGTTGTTTGCTCTTTGCACGCACATGAATCAAATCAAATCAAATTGTATTGGTCACATGCACATGGTTAGCAGATGTTAATGCGAGTGTAGCGAAATGCTTGTGCTTCTAGTTCCGACCATGCAATAATATCTAACAAGTAATCTAACAATTTCACAACAACTACCTTATACACACACAAGTGTAAAGGAATGACTAAGAATATGTACATATAAATATATGGATGAGCGATGGCCGAACGGCATAGGCAGGATGCAGTAGATGGTATAGAGTACAGTATATACATATGAGGTGAGTAATGTAGGCTATGTAAACATTATATAAAGTGGCATTGTTRATTAAAGTGACTTGTGATACATTTATTACATCCAAATGTTTATTATTTAAGTGGGTAAAGATTTGAGTKAGTATGTTGGCAGCGCCACTCAATGTTAGTGATGGCTGTTTAACAGTCTGATGGCCTTGAGATAGAAGCTGTTTTTCAGTCTCTCGGTCCCWGCTTTGATGCACCTGTACTGACCTCGCCTTCTGGATGATAGCGGGGTGAACAGGCAGTGGCTCGGGTGGTTGTTGTCCTTGATTATCTTTTTGGCCTTCCTGTGACATCGGGTGGTGTAGGTGTCTTGGAGGGCATGTAGTTTGCCCCKGGTGATYCGTTGTGCAGACCTCACTACCCTCTGGAGAGCCTTGCGGTTGTGGGCGGAGCAGTTGCCGTACCAGGCGGTGATACAGCCCGACAGGATGCTCTCGATTGTGCATCTGTAAAAGTTTGTGAGTGTTTTTGGAGACAAGCAACATTTCTTCAGCCTCCTGAGGTTGAAGAGGCGCTGCTGCACCTTCTTCACCACGCTGTCTGTGTGGGTGGACCATTTCAGTTTGACTGTGATGTGTACGCCGAGGAACTTAAAACTTTCCACCTTCTCCACTACTGTTCTGTCGATGTAGGAGGTGCTCCCTCTGCTGTTTCCTGAAGTCCACAATCATCTCCTTTGTTATGTTGATGTTGAGTGTGAGGTTGTTTTCCTGACACCACACTCCGAGGGCCCTCACCTCCTCCCTGTAAGCTGTCTCGTCATTGTTGGTAATCAAGCCTACCACTGTAGTGTCMTCTGCAAACTTGATGATTGAGTTGGAGGCGTGCATGGCCACACAGTCATAAATCACTGTATCATCTGCATACATTTGCACTTCACACCCAGTACAAGTTTTTAAGCCTTGCCATAGATTTTCGAGGCGATTTTAACTCAAAACTGTAACTAGGCCACTCAGAAACATTCAATGTCATCTTGGTAAGCAACTCCAGTGTATATTTGGCTTTACATTTTAGGTTATTGTCCTGCTGAAAGATGAATTTGTCTCCCAGTGTATGTTGGAAAGCAGACTAAACCAGGTTTTCTTCTAGCATTTTGCGTGTGCTTASCTCTATTCCGTTTCTATTTATATTAATACATCTTCCTAGTCCTTGCCGATGACAAGTATACCCATAACATGATGCAGCCACCACCATGCTTGAAAATATGAAGAGTGGTACTCAGTGATGTGTTGTGTTGGATTTGCCCCAAACATAACTCTTTGTATTCAGGACATACATTTATTTCTTTGCCACATTTTTTGCAGTTTTACTTTAGTGCCTTATTTTTTGGGGATATTTTTATTCTGTACAGACTTCTTTCTTTTCATTCTGTCAGTTAGGTTAATATTATGGAGTAACTACAATGTTGTTGGTTCATCCTCAGTTTTCTCCTATTATAACCATTAAACTCTGTAACTGTTTTAAAGTCACCATTTGCCTCATGGTGAAATGAGTTTCCTTCCTCTCCAGCAACTGAGTTAGGAAGGACACCTGTATCTTTGTAGTGATTGGTTGTYTTGATACACCATCCAAAGTGTAATTAAAAACTTCACCATGCAAAGAGGGATATTCAATGTCTACTCATCTACCAACAGGTGTCCTTCTTTGCGAGGCATTGGAAAACCTACCTGGTCTTTGTGGTTGAATCTGTGTTTGAAATCCATTGCTCGACTGAGGGACCCTACAAGATAATTGTATGTGTGGGGTACAGAGATGAGGTAGCAATAAAAAAAATCATGTTAAACACTATTATTGCATACAGAGTCCATGCAACTTATTATGTGACTTGTTAAGTACATTTTTACTCCTGAACTTATTTAGGCTTGCCATAAAAACGGGTTGAGTACTTATTGATTCAAGACATTTCTTGTCAATGCAGGGGGAGGAATCCTCCACTCTGTCAAAGCCTCCTGGCCAGGACGCTGTGCGATTTTCCCCAGCTACTGAGGCACCGCGACAGGGAATCGAAGCGACAGGTATCCTCCTTGGCTTGGTGCTGCCCAGTAATACGAAGCAAAGCTCCACCGAGTAAGAAACGCTGTCAATATATCGACTGGGATGTCAGGAAATTGGTTACAGGCTTTTCACACAGCCAGGCCTTGCCTGTCAGCCCCCCCCCCCCCCCCKCCCCCACCATACACACAAACACACACCCCACCTTCCCTCCTCCCGAAAAGCCTAATGCTGAAACAGAAAACACCTGCCCCGTTTGATGAGGTGGTTCTGCTGAGAGGAAGAGAGAAACCAACGGGGCACAAAAGAAGTAATGAGGAGGGAATGAAAGAAGATGAGACGGTTGAGAGGAATGGACAGGGAAAGGAGGGGGGAGGGGTGGAGTATGTCAATTATTGCACCGATAACAGTTGTTAATTAACCCAATAAACAATAGTTGTTCCCGAGCAACCGTTCAGCAACAGTCAAATAGTTAGCAGTGTGAGAAGCCCTCGAATGGCAGTTCATTAATCCAACTGCTTGGGTTGCAATAGCATGAGAGTGCTTTTAAAATAAAAGGATAATCTGGTATCAGGACTAAACTCACACGTTTGCACCGTTGAAAAATAGCTTTTTGAAATTGTATTTAAAATATGCAGCCATGGTTATACCATGTCCTTGTGACATGCACAGTTCAATCGCGTTAAAACAACAAGATACATTTGGTCCCTCTTCTACCACCAAATGCAGGAAAGACAGGGGACAGGTGTTCCAGGTCCTGAGTGAATTTGTGCCAAGAAATGTTAAGGGTTGTGGACCCCTGCTGTCACACAACGCATTGTCTTCCTTCCTGTTCTTATATTAGCCTACCATAAAAATGGCTTACATGACAAAAAAACTATGTGATAGGAATGGCACTCCTGAGAACAGAACAGCGTATCTCATCCCTTGATTAGTGCGAGACCTGTTCCAAAAGCAGATGGTAAACAAATATTTTGAAGAGTTGTTTGCTCTGATATTGCTGGATGTGTCTCAGGCAACGTAGGATCTGTAAAGTAGTGCCAGCGACAAGTGTGTTTCAGAACTGCTGCCAGATATATTACCAGGAGGAAGTGGAGCAGAACAGCTCTGGTGATGCTCCACGGACATTATGCAAATACCATAAAAGAACATATTAGCTAGTCTGTCGCTTTTCGTTCTCAGATGCCCTACCCCAAATTGTCTCAGAAGTCGAGAGCAGGCTCACACTGAGCTGAAAAGAGGGCAAATTTAAATCAGGGAGCCACAGCAAGCCTCTGACATAGTAGAGATAACAGGTCTGCTATACAACAACTAAATGTGGAGAGGTACACTATACTGTATATACAAAAGTATGTGGACACCCCTTCAAATTCATTGATTTGGCTACTTCAGCCACACCCATTGCTGACAAGTGTATAATGTTGAGCACACAGCCATGCAATCTCCATAGACAAACATTGGCAGTAGAATGGCCCTTTCTGAGGAGCTCAGTGACTTTCAACGTGGCACACCTTTCCAACAAGTCAGTTCATCAAATTTCTGCCCTGCTAGAGCTGCCCTGGTCAACTATAAGTGCTGTTGTTGTGAAGTGGAATTGTCTAGGAGCAACAATGGCTCAGGGGCGAAGTGGTAGGCCACACAAATTCACAGAACGGGACAGCCGAGTGATGAAGCGTGTAGTGCGTGAAAATTGTCTGTCTTCGGTTGCAACACTCACTACCGAGGTCCAAACTGCCTCTGGAAGCAACGTCAGCAAAACAACTGTTTGTCGGGAGTTTCATGAAATGGATTTCCATGGCCGAGCAGCCACACACAAGCCTAAGATCACCATGCACAATGCCAAGCGTCGGCTGGAGTGGTGTAAAGCTCGCCGCCATTGGACTCTGGAGCAGTGGAAATGCGTTCTCTGGCGTCATTAATCAAGCTTCACCATCTGGCAGTCCAACGAACTAATCTGGATTTGTCGGATGCCAGGAGAATGCTACCTGCCCGAATGCATAGTACCAACTGTTACATTTGTTGGAGGAGTAATAATGGTCTGGGGCTGTTTTTAATGGTTCGGGCTAGGCCCCTTAGTTCCAGGGAAGGGTAATCTTAACGCTATAGCATACAATAACATTCTAGACAATACTGTGCTTCCAACTTTGTGGCAACAGTTTGGGGAAGGCCCTTTGCTGTTTTTCAGCATGACAATGCCCCCGTGCACAAAGTGAGGTCTATACAGTAAGGGTTTGTCAAGATCGGTGTGGAAGAACTTGACTGGCCTGCACAGAGRGTTGACCTCAACCCATRGAACACCTTTGGGATGAAATGGAACGCCGACTAATTGCCCAACAATAGTGCCTGACCTCACTAATACTCTTGTGGCTGAATGGAAGCAAGTCCCAGCAGAAATGTTCCAACATCTTGTGCAACGCGTTCCCAAAATAGTGGATGCTGTTAAAGCAGCAAAGGGGAGACTAACTCAATATTAATGTCCATGATTTTGGAATGAGATGTTTGAAGAGCAGGTGTCCAAGTACTTTTGGTCATGTAGTGTAGGTTATCAAGTGCATGAAGACACATTGTGATGATGTGCCCGTCCTCCCTCCCACAATCATCATTGCAGAAAGCCAATTGAGTTATCATTGTGTGTTAGTTTAGTGTCAATGTTAGTTGTTAGTTTAGTGTCAATTTACCCATGATTTTCATATTCACTGTTTCAGTAAACATTTAGCTAATTCTACGCTACTGAAACTTAATATAACAAAATGTTGATTTGCCTGTCATCCCGTATTCACATAGRTGATTGCACCATTCAATACTATACTTTCAATACTACTGTACATTTGCCAGTCATCATAATTCACTCTGACTGTCATTTGTTTCTTTTCTGTAATGGGCCCATTTCACATATAAACATTCATTATTTCAAGTCCTTTGAATTGTCTGAATGTCTCACCTTGAGCTTACATGTTTTTCCTGTTTCTCAAAGAGAGCGCGCTCTGGTAACAATGTGCATACAGTTGAAGTCGGAAGTTTACATACACCTCAGCCAAATACATTTAAACTAAGTTTTTCACAATTCCTGACATTTAATCCTAGTAAAAATTCCCTCTCTTAGGTCAGTTAGAATCACCACTTTATTTTATGACTATGAAATGTCAGAATAAAAGTTGAGAGAATTATTTATTTCATTTTTTGTTTATTTCATCACATTCCCAGTGGGTCAGAAGTTTACATACACTCAATTAGTATTTGGTAGCATTGCCTATAAATGGTTTAACTTGGGTCAAACGTTTCAGGTAGCCTTCCACAAGCTTCCCACAATATGTTGGGTGAATTTTGGCCCATTCCTCCTGACAGAGCTGGTGTAACTGAGTCAGGTTTGTAGGCCTCCTTGCTCGCGCACACTTTTTCAGTTCTGCCCAGAAATTTGTCCCCATGTGCAGTTGCAAACCGTAGTCTGACTTTTTTTATGACGGTTTTGGAGCAGAGGCTTCTTCCTTGCTGAGCGGCCTTTCAGGTTATGTCGATATAGGACTCGTTTTACTGTGGATATAGATACTTTTGTACCTGTTTCCTCCAGCATCTTCACAAGGTCCTTTACTGTTGTTCTGGGATTGATTTGCACATCTCGCACCAAAGTACGTTCATCTCTAGGAGACAGAACGCGTCTTCTTCCTGAACAGTATGACGGTTGCGTGGTACCATGGTGTTTATACTTGTGTACTATGGTTTGTACAGATGAACGTGGTACCTTCAGGCGTTTGGAAATTGCTTCCAAGGATGAGCCAGACTTGTGGAGGTCTACACATTTTTTTTGAGGTCTTGGCTAATTTCTTTTGATTTTCCCATGATGTCAAGCAAAGAGGCACTGAGTTTGAAGGTAGGCCTTGAAATACATGCACAGGTACACCTCCAATTGACTAAAATGATGTSAATTAGCCTATCAGAAGCTTCTAAAGCCATGACATAATTTTCTGTAATTTTCCAACCTGTTTAAAGGCACAGTCAACTTAGTGTATGTAAACTTCTGACCGACTGGAATTATGATGAAGTTAATTGTAAGTGAAATAATCTGTCTGTAAACAATTGTTGGAAAAATATATTGTCATGCACAACGTAGATGTCCTAACCTACTTGCCAAAACTATAGTTTGTTAACAAAAAATTTGTGGAGTGGTTGAAAAACAAGTTTTAATGACTGCAACCTAAGTGTATGTAAACTTCCGACTTCAAGTATATATCCTATGGGTGCGTTCAATGTCCGCAGGTTTTTCCACTAGTGTTACAAAATGTGGTATTATTACCACATCTAATAATCTTGGTATACCATTCTTGTTTTTTAAAGTCTTTTTCTTACTTTTGTAAGCTGAAGGTGATGCATGAAGTGATGTTTATTGCCTGTTTAAATTGAATATTAATTTACCCTCCAACATTTATGTTGTCTTGGCTTTGTTGGTATAGCCCAGGTTTGTGGAGTGAAACCTTTCTATTTAAGCAGGCTGGTCTCAGTGTCGGAACGGGCGGTGAATGGAACAGACTTTCTGTTTGTCATGTCCTCCTAGTTGTGTGGGAGTTGATTTGAGCATTTAATGCGTTTGTCTGTGTGGGATTCAATTTGAGCATTTAACGTGTTTGGCCTAAATTTGGCTGCATTTTTTTCTGATCTAAGGTGTGATCAAGTTAATGAATTTATATTCAATGTTTTGTCCACTGTAAATATGAGCACCCGACTGCTTTTGGAACTGCAGCTGACTAAATAAATTCCAACTTTGTACTTGAAGTCCTGCTTCCATGCATATGTGTGCCCTACCATCTCATTTGCACGCCAGGTCCCGTTACATTCTTAAACACACATTTGATTATAAACTCATAACATTGTAAATGTCCCACTGCATTTTATTTATTTTATTTTATTTTATTTAACCTTTATTTAACTAGGCAAGTCAGTTAAGAACAGATTCTTACTTACAATGACGGCCTACCCCGGCCAAACCCGGACGACGCTGGGCTAATTGTGCACCGCCCTACGGGACTCCCAATCAAGTCTGGATGTGATACAGCCTGGATTCAAACCAGGGACTGTACAGTCGTGGCCAAAAGTTTTGAGAATGACACAAATATTAATTTCCACAACGTTTGCTACTTCAGTGTCTTCAAATATTTTTATCAGATGTTACTATGGAATACTGAAGTATAATTACAAGCATTTCATAAGTGTCAAAGACTTTTATTGACAATTACATGAAATTGATGCAAAGAGTCAATATTTGCAGTGTTGACTCTTCTTTTTCAAGACCTCTGCAATCCGCCCTGGCATGCTGTCAATTAACTTCTGGGCCACATCCTGACTGATGGCAGCCCATTCTTGCGTAATCAATGCTTGGAGTTTGTGCGAATTTGTGGGTTTTTGTTTGTCCACCCGCCTCTTGAGGATTGACCACAAGTTCTCAATGGGATTAAGGTCTGGGGAGTTTCCTGGCCATGGACCCAAAATGTTGAGGTTTTGTTCCCCGAGCCACTTAGTTATCACTTTTGCCTTATGGAAAGGTCCTCCATCATGCTGGAAAAGGCATTGTTCGTCACAAAACTGTTCCTGGATGGTTGGGAGAAGTTGCTCTCGGAGGATGTTTTGGTACCAATCTTTATTCATGGCTGTGTTCTTAGGTAAAATTGTGAGTGAGCCCATGCCCTTGGCTGAGAAGCAACCCCACACATGAATGGTCTCAGGATACTTTACTGTTGGCATGACACAGGACGGATGGTAGCGCTCACCTTGTCTTCTCCGGACAAACTTTTTTCCGGATGCCCCAAACAATCGGAAAGGGGATTCATCAGAGAAAATGACTTTACTCCAGTCCTCAGCAGTCCAATCCCTGTACATTTTCGTCACACCCTGACCATCAGAGCCTTTTTATTTCCTATTTTGGTTAGGTCGGGGTGTGACTAGGGTGGGTAATCAGCAGAGAGGGCCAGAGCCTGTGTGGGAGTTGATAGAGGAAGGTAATGAGAGATAGCGGAGAGAGATTTTGGCAAGGAGTATGCTGCAGCGCAGGCGTGCTGAAGAGCGCCTTCTCAGCCCGGCACCATCTGTGCCAGCTCCACGCACCAGGCCACCAGTGCGCCTCCCCAGTCCGGTACGTCCTGTGCCTGCTCCCTGCACTCGTCCTGAAGTGCGTGTCACCAGTCCGGTGCCACCTGTACCGGCTCCACGCACTCGGCCTCCAGTGCGCATTCACAGTCCAGAGCTTCTGGCGACGGTCCCCAGACCAGAGCTTCCGGCGACGGTTCACAGTCCAAAGCTTCCGGCGACGGTTCACAGTCCGAAGCTTCCGGAGATGGTCACAGTCCAGAGCTTCTGGCGACGGTCCCCAGACCAGAGCTTCCGGCGACGGTTCACAGTCCAAAGCTTCCGGCGACGGTTCACAGTCCAGAGCTTCCGGAGATGGTTCACAGTCCAGAGCTTCCGGCGACGGTTCACAGTCCAGGAACCTCCAGCGACGGTCCACGGTCCGGAACCTCCAGCGATGGTCCACGGTCCGGGACTTCCAGCGACGGTCCACGGTCCGGAACCTCCAGCGAGGGTCGACGGTCCGTTGCTCACGCCCTGACCATAGAGAGCCTTTTTATTCTCTATTTTGGTTAGGTCGGGGTGTGACTAGGGTGGGTAATCTAGGTTGTTTTATTTCTATGTTGGCCTGGTATGGTACCCAATCAGAGGCAGCTGTTTATCGTTGTCTCTGATTGGGGATCATATTTAGGCACCCATTTCCCCACTGTGTTTTGTGGGATCTTGTTTATGTGTAGTTGCCTGTGAGCACTTCATTTACGTTACGTTTCGTTCATTCTTTAATGTTTTTTGTGCGTTTCTCACTCAATAAACATGTGGAACTCATATCACGCTGCGCTTTGGTCCGAATGTTACTACGACGATCGTGACACGTTTACAGAATATCAGTCTGTCCCTAATGTTTTTCCTGGAGAGAAGTGGCTTCTTTGCTGCCCTTTGCTGCCCTTCTTGACACCAGTCCATCCTCCAAAAGTCTTCGCCTCACTGTGCGTGCAGGTGMTGCCCCGATCCCGCAGCTGAATCAACTTTAGGAGACGGTCCTGACGCTTGCTGGACTTTCTTGGGCGCCCTGAAGCCTTCTTCACAACAATTGAACCGCTCTCCTTGAAGTTCTTGATGATCTGATAAATGGTTGATTTAGGTGCAATCTTACTGGCAGCAATATCCTTGCCTGTGAAGCCCTGTTTGTGCAAAACAATGATGACGGCACGTGTTTCCCCGCAGGTAACCACAGTTGACAGAGGAAGAACAATGATTCCAAGCACTATCCTCCTTTTGAAGCTTCCAGTCTTTTATTCGAACTCAATCAGCATGACAGAGTGATCTCCAGCCTTGTCCTCGTCAACACTCACAGCTGTGTTAACGAGCGAATCACTGACATGATGTTAGCTGGTCCTTTTGTGGCAGGGCTGAAATGCAGTGGACATGTTTTTTGGGGATTCAGTTCATTTGCATGGGAAAGAGGGACTTTGCAATTAATTGCAATTCATCTGATCACTTTTCATAACATTCTGGAGTATATGCAAATTGCCATCATACAAACTGAGGCAGCAGACTTTGTGAAAATGTATATTTTTGTCATTCTCAAAACTTTTGGCCACGACTGTAGTGATGCCTCTTGCCCTGAGATGCAGTGCCTTACACTGCTGCACCACTAGGGAGCATTTACAGAAGACAGTTGTCCAAAAACATGATTAAAACACACCCAACCATACACCTAAATCCCTCTTAAACCTCAGAAAGAATATATTGACTTGCGCGATACTAGAAGATGGCATTCCTCTGTAATCATCGCTGTTTGTTTACAAGTAGTCTGAGTAACACATGCCATTACAGGGCTAATGATGTACAATTGTCATCGCACACATTGTAGACTTGAATGTGCCACTGAGATTGTGACTAATGACTTGACGAGGAAATTATTGACACAAGGATCTGGGCAGACGTGCTACAGGTAGCTGAATAAATAAATAAGCAAGCCCCCCCCCCCCCCCCGTTGGAAGGGTCGTCAATCTTGCCAAGTACCTCTAGAGTGTCCCAGTCAGTTAACATTTGAGAAAATGGCTGCCCTATTAATAATAAAGCTGCATTAACATAAGTCAATTCCTCCTCAGTGTAGGATTCGCCAGAGCAGTTATTAAAGTCTAATTTGGCCCCATTAATAATCCATACGCCTTTGACTTTCTAATATCAAGATTATGTGGAATTACGGGGGGCATCAATTATTTATTAACAACATTCAATCGTGGACCTTGATGAGCTGTGCCTGGTGGTGGGGGGTGCTATTAAGCTGCCCCTGATGAGAATTGTCAATCAAGCACCCCCCCATTTTGAAATACTTTATTTGAATCCATAAAACACATTACAGTTGAGAAGGATTCAAACACTTCAAAGGACAGAGATATCTGGACACTTATGGATACAGAATCACTTTATTCTCCAAACAGCTAAGCRGCCCAAGACAGCTGGCAAAATACCTCCGCTAGCTGCTTTGCTTTTMTCCTATGCAGGCCTGCAATCTGAAGGACACATATTGTCAGCCCTGGTACAGTACACGTCCAWGACTCACAAATATCAGCACTACAAGTTTGCATTGATAACAAAAGCTGTTCAAGCGTCACAAAAGGTGCTTGAAATTCAGCAAATTGTCAGCAAAGGTCTGCTTGTATTCCATCTGTAGATATGACTAAAGTTGTTAAATGACAAGCRTAGTTGGTTTAGCCACAGAAAAAGACAGGATCCTTCCCACTAGCCATGATTGGCTGAGATTTTTTATTTATTTTTTATTTCACCTTTATTTATCCAGGTAGGCTAGTTGAGAACAAGTTCTCATTTACAACTGCMACCTGGCTGAGATAATGGCTGGGCTGGACATGCCGGGAGATGAGTTTGGATTGGTCTGCCATGTAGCATGATTCAGTCTTTAACATGAGCTGCTCAGTATGTGCTGATAATCCTTTCTACCAAGGTTTTTTTGGAAGATATAACATTAGCCATCGAGAACTGCAACAATTTTGCAACTTTTCTCAAAAACATTGATGCCCTGAATTTAGCAGGGGCTATCGACAGTTGGAAAATGTTGTCATGGGCATTTTTCTGCACACGCCACGGTCAGTGTGAACCAGAGTACCTTGACACAATGCTGGACAAAAAATATGTACATTACCYTTCAAAAGTTTAGGGTCACTTAGAAATGTCCTTGTTTTTGAAAGAAAAGCACATTTTTTGTCCTTGAAATTAGCATCAGATTGATCAGAAATACAGTGTAGCCATTGTTAATGTTGGAAATGACTATTGTAGCTGGAAATGGCAGATTTTATATGAAATATCTACATAGGCGTACAGAGGCCCATTYTCAGTAACCATCACTCCTGTGTTCCAATGGCATATTTTGTTAGCTAATCCAAGTTTATCATTTTAAAAGACTAATTGATCATTAGAAAACCCTTTTGCAATTATGTTAGCACAGCTGAAAACTGTTGTGCTGATTAAAGAAGCAATAAAACTGGCCTTCTTTAGACGAGTTGAGTATCTGGACCATCAGCATTTGTGGGTTCGATTACCGGCCCAAAATGGCCAGAAACAAAGAGCTTTCTTCTGAAACTCGTCAGTCTATTCTTGATCTGAGAAATGAAGGCTATTCCATGCAAGAAATTGCCAAGAAACGGAAGATCTCGTACAACGCTGTGTACTACTCCCTTCACAGAACAACGCAAACTGGCTCTAACCAGAATATAAAGAGGAGTGGGAGGCCCCGGTGCCCAACTGAGCAAGAGGGCAAGTACATAAGAGTGTCTAGTTTGAGAAACAGATGCCTCACAAGTCCTATACCGGCAGCTTAATTAAATAGTACCCACAAAACACTTGTCTCAACGTCAACAGTGAAGAGGCGACTCCGGGATGCTGGCCTTCTAGGCAGAGTTGCAAAGAAAAAGCCATATATCAGACTGGCCAATGAAAATAAATGATTAAGATGGGCAAAAAAGCGCAGACACTGGACAGTGGAACTCTGCCTCGAAGGACAGCATCCCGGAGTTGCCTCTTCACTGTTGATGTTGAGACTGGTGTTTTGCGGGTACTATTAAACAATGTCTACACTGTATTTCTGATAAATTTGATGTTATTTTAATGGACAAAAAATGTGCTCTTCTTTCAAAAACAAGGACATTTCTAAGTGACCCAAGCTTTTGAATGGTAGTATAGCTACAAACAAAACAGAGTTAAATGGTTCCAGTCTGCCGTGAAGCGTTCATCCATGCATACGGGTAAGAGTCTAGCTACATTTTCAGAAATCTTTGGTTGTTTACTACACTATTCACTCTGTTTAGCACATGGCCTCAAGAGACGGGTTACAAATGTATCAAATTTCAAAGCATAACTACTTTCCCATTGTTCCTCAACTGCAGTGTACGCTATACAAATTTCTAGCTCTGAGTCTCTACTTTTATCCAATGTAAAAAACATAATTTCAAATGTTGATACATCGGACCGAATCCAGGTGGTGGGTCACATTTTTGAGTGGCCTTTTATTGTCTGCAGCACAAGGTGCACCTGTGTAATGATCATGATTTTTAATCACTTTCTTGATATGCCACACCTGTCAGGTGGATGGATTATCTTGGCAAAGGAGAAATGCTCACTAACAGGGATGTAAACAAATTTATGGAAAWWWTTTMAGAGAAATAAGCTTTTCGGACAGCTTTTATTTCAGCTCTTGAAACACGGGACCAACCTTGCAAAGCAGGGCACCTATTGGTAGATGTGTAAATAAAAGCAGACATTGAATATCCCTTGGAACATGGGGAAGTTATTAATTACACTTTGGATGGTGTATCAATACACCCAGTCACTACAAAGATACAAGCGTCCTTTCTAACTCAGTTGCTGGAGAAGAAGGAAATGGCTCAGAGATGTCATCATGAGGCTAATGGTGACTTTAAAACAGTTACAGAGTTTAAAAACCTCTTAAGGATCCAACCCTTTTTTTCAATTTTCGCCTAAAATGACATTCCCAAATGTAACTGCCTGTAGCTCAGGACCTGAAGCAAGMATATGCATATTCTTGATACCATTTGATTTGAAAGGAAACACTCTGAAGTTTGTGGAAATGTGAAATTAATGTAGGAGAAAATAACACGTTAGATTTGGCAAAAGATAACACAAAGAAAAAAACATTTGGTTTTTTTGTACCATCAGCTTTGAAATGCAAGAGAAAGGCCATAATGTATTATTCTAGCCCAAGCGCATTTTAGATTTTGGCCACTAGATGGCAGCAGTGTATGTGCAAAGTGTTAGACTGATCCAATGAACCATTTAAAATCTGTTCAAGATGTTGTATCACATCAAATGTTATTGGTCACATACACATGGTTTAGCAGATGTTATTGCGAGTGTAGTGAAATGCTTATGCTTCTAGTGCAGCAGCATCTAACAGGTAATATCTAACAATTACACAACAACACCTAATACACACAATCTAGTAAAGGAATGGGATGAGAATATATAAGTATAAAATAGATGGATGAGTAGTGACAGAGTGGCTAAGATGCAATAGATAGTAAAAAATAGATAGTGAATATACATATGAGATGAGTAATGCGAGATATGTTAACATTTTAAAGTGGCATTATTAAAGTGACTAGTGTTCCAAGTGGCCAGTGGTATCAAGTCTGTAGGTAGGCAGCCGCCTCTCTGTTCTAGTGGTGGTTGTTTAACAAMCTGATGGCCTTGAGATAGAAGCTGTTTTTCAATCTCTCTGTCCCAGCTTTGATGCACCTGTACTAACCTCACCTTCTGGATGGAAGTGGGGGGAACAGGTAGTGGCTCGGGTGGTTATTGTCCTTGATGATCTTTTTTGCCTTCCTGTGACATTGGGTGTTGTAGATGTCCTGGAGGGCAGGTAGTTTGCCCCCAGTGATGCGTTGTGCAGACCGCACTACCCTCTGGAGAGCCCTGTGGTTGTGGGCAGTGCAGTTGCCCTACCAGGCGGTGATACAGCTTGACAGGATGCTCTCAATTGTGCACCTGTAAAAGTTAGTGAGGGTTTTCGGTGACAAGACACATTTTTTCAGCCTCTTGAAGTGAAGAGGCTCTGTTGTGCCTTCTTCACCACACTGTCTGTGTGGGTGGACCATTTCAGTTTGTCGGTGATATGTACACAGAGGAATTAAAACCTTCCACCTTCTCCACTGCTGTCCTGTCGATGTGGATAGAGGGGTGCTCCCTTTGCTGTTTCCTGAAGTCCACGATCATCTCCTTTGTTTTGCTGACATCGAGTGAGAGGTTATTTTCCTGATACCACACTCTGAGGGCCCTCACCTCCTCCCTGTAAGCTGTCTCGTCGTTGTTGGTAATCAAGCATACCACTGTAGTGTCGTCTGCAAACTTGATGATTGAGTTGGAGGTGTGCATGGCCACGCAGTCGTGGGTGAACAGGGAGTACAGGAGAGGGCTGAGAATGCACCGTTGTGGGACCCCAGCATTGAGGATCAGCGGAGTAGAGATGTTGTTTCCTACCTTCACCACCTGGGGGCGACCCGTCAGGAAGTCCAGGGCGGAGTTGCACAGGGTGGGGTTGAGACCCAGGGTCTCAAGCTTAATGATGAGTTTGGTGGGTACTATGGTGTTGAATACTGAGCTGTAGTCAATTAACAGCTTACATAGGTATTCCTCTTGTCCAGATGGGATAGGGAAGTGTGCAGTGTTATGGCGATTGCATCGTCTGTGGACCTATTGGGGCGGTAAGAAAATTGGAGTGGGCCYTGGGTGACAGGTAGGGTGGAGGTGATATGATCCTTGACTAGTCTATCAAAGCAAATCAAGACTGCCCAAATGTGCATAATTGGTTTATTAATACATTTTCAAGTTCACTCTCCTCAAACAATAGCATGGCATTCTTTCACTGTAATAGCTACTGTAAATTGGACAGTGCAGTTAAATTAGCAAGAATTTAAACTTTTTTCCCATATCAGATATGTCTATGTCCTGGGATTTTTTTGTTTGTTACTTACAACCTCATGCTAATCACATTAGCCTACGTTAGCTCAACCGTCCCGCGGGGGGACATCGGTTCCGTGGAGGTTAATGGCTGTGATAGGAGAAAACTGAGGATGGATCAGCAACATTTTAGTTACTCCACAATACTAACTTAAATGACAGAGTGAAAAGAAGGAAGCCTGTACAGAATAAAAATATTCCAAAACATGCATCCTGTTTTTAATAAGGCACTAAAGTAAAACTGCAAAAAATGTGACAAAGAAATAAACTTTATGAACAGTTATGTTTGGGCCTTTCCAACACAACATACATGTATCACTGAGTACCACTCTTAATATTTTCAACCATGGCTGCATCATGTTATGGGTATGCTTGTCATTGGCACAGACTAGGGAGTTATTTCGAATGAAATAAATGAAATAGAGCTAAGCACACGCAAAATCCTAGAGGAAAACCTGGTTAAGTCTGCTTTCCAACATACACTACCAAGACGACACTGAATGTTCCTGAGTGGCCTAGTTACAGTTTAGACTTAAAATCGTCTTGAAAATCAATGGCAAGACTTAAAAATGCCTGTCTAGCAATAATCAACAACCAACTTGACAAAGCTTGAAGAGTAAAAAAAAACATGTTTTCACTTTTTCATTATAGGTTKTTTTGTGTCGATAAGTYAAAATCKATTTTGAATTCAGGCTGTAATACAACAAAKTGTGGAATAAGTCAGGGGATTTGAATACTTTCTGATTCCCCTGTATATGCTCTGACAGTGGCACGGTCTGTTTCACCTCATTGGCTATCAGGTCAACGAGGCGGTCATGTCTTGCTATGTATAAGTCCTTGTATGAATAGCAAATATTAAAATGTGCAACAGACTCCATTACATTGTGTTCAAAGGCACAAGCAGAGCAGTACAACCGTCTAGAAAATACATTGTCTCTTTTTGTATGTACATTGCAGTGCATTGCAGCAAATAAAACTCACACCTCAAAAGCCATCATTCTGCTTATTTCATTAATCATCTAGAATCTAGTGTATATAAGAGCAAAAGACTACAGTGAAACATTGTCGCTTGCGTAGCCTGCCCTTTAGACATTTCACAGAATTTCAGCACCAGTCTGCTATGAAGATCTAACAACAGTAACATTGCATAGACGGGGGGAAYAAGGGTGAGGGAGAACGACTGCTGTCTGAGAATGAACTCTGCTCTCCTGAGTACCTGCAGGAGATCAAATGAAACGAAAGAAAGAATGAAATAAAGGAAAAGAAGGGAAAGAAAGGAAACACGTAGACATAGAGATAGAGTATCATGGGATTTAGAGATCTACTTAGTAACCTGGAATGAGACTGGGCTTATCCTGCTTCTCATTAGCAGGGCTCCATTCAAGTCAACGCCCCCCAGAACCCAGAGAGGAACGGATTAGCGCACACACAGACACAGACTCTCTCTCTCTTCACACACACACACACACACACACACACACACACACACACACCACACACACACACACACACACACACACACACACCACACCACACACACACACCACACCACACAACACACACACACACACACACACACACACACACACACACACACACACACACACTCATTCATTTCTGACATTATTTACGGTGAACTCAAGTTGAGTATAGTCAACTATGCTCCAACCAATAAAGTCCTCCTTTGTCATCTGCTCAAGTCCATTTTCTTGAGATCCAATGTGAGTCTGGGCAGCAAATGAGGCCAATTAGGTTTATAAGGCAATTGGCACCCACAGGGGTGGACCAATCATGTTGAAAGAATAGCATTATTCCCATCATGCTAAAGTTAATTTGGTATCTGGGGAATGAGTTCACAATGTTAATCATTAGGCTATATTATTTTAGCAAGATTAAAGCAGAACATTAGTAGAACTTTACTTCAAAATGCCAACATGTTTCTAAAATCTGGAGAAGGGAGTACTCTACAGGCAAGTGAAAAGTAAAATGTGCTTGCTTATAAGATACTGTACTTCTATTCTTCCTGATGTCTTTTATGGGTCCATAGCAACAATATTTTGGATTCACAACATATCATGCTTGTTTTGAATGAACATTCTGTGGGGATGTTTTCTACAAGGACTCATTGAATGTAAAAAAAAAAAAAAAAAAAAAAACGCATTTGCTAAATATTCTGTCTGTCCCTATCCATCACTTTAAATGTTACCTAAGCACCAATTGGATGCCATCCGTTATAATTGGCTATTCTTTTCTGGCTCTGGCAATACAGAGGAGTCATTTCCTCCCATTCAAATCTCTGAGTTTCACAAAGCCGGCATGTCAACTTTCCACTTCATTACAGGACGGGCAATAGACCCATTTCTCGCAGGCGCGACGCTTCAATAATTGTTTTCTACCCCTCCACCCAGATAGCTAATTTACATGCATTACTTCTTCGCCATGAAGGTATAGGAGGGAAAAGAAAAATATGAAAATACTCCCGCTTTTCACATTTACTCATTGTCTATTAACGACATGACACATGGAAGCCAGGAAATAATATGTATCGTGTCCCCTTTCATATAATTTGCTTGGTGACATGTGATATGTCTGACTGAGTTTGAAATTGAACAGAAACGTGTGGATACCAAGTAGACCCACTATAGGAACAAAGGAGGAATGACAGAGCAGAAAATGACCCAATTTAAATGAAAAATGGATGGTTCAATTGGCCCTTTCTCACCATTTGTGGTTGGTTATTTTAGGTCTGTGTGTAGCTTGGCACCCCAAGCACAGCACCTGCTAACACGTGTTACCACATGACACAGGCATTTCTCAATTCTCGACACACAAAAAAATGAGGGTTCCTCAAGGTTTCTTTGGGAAGGGTGATGGTTCTATGTGAAACCATACTGACCCAAATAACCCATTGAGCACTTCAATGGTTCTTTGCAGTTCAAAAAAGGTCTCTTTCCTGTTTTAGTGGTAATTAAAATGTAGGGGCAGCYGCTCATCAAATATTTTGGGGCATGGTTTGCTCACAGCTCTTTCTGTGCACCCATGAGCGAGAGTGTCATTCCAGTTGTTCTAGTTGTGTTATGCTATTACATGCTACGTACAACTATGGCTGGTGACAGTGTCTTGTGAAAGACTCACATACTGTATGGCCATGTGTCCAATGAGAATGGTTGAGTAAGTCAGCAGTTTTCAATTCTCTTCTCATGGACCCCCAGCTGTTCCAGAGCTAGTACACCTGATTTAACTTGTTAATACACACAATAATAAAACCTATGGAATTTTTTCTATATAATATGGCCATTAAACCAGAATATAGAACTGTTATCCATAAAGGTTCTATAAAAAGAACCATAAAAAAGTGTACCATTGAAAAGGGGTTCTAAACTCAGCAAAAAAATGAAACGTCCTCTCACTGTCTACTGTGTTTATTTTCAGCAAATTTAACATATGTAAATATTTGTATGAACATAACAATATTCAACAACTGAGACATAAACTGAACAAGTTCCACAGACATGTGACTAACAGAAATGGAATAATGTGTCCCTGAAAAAAGGGGAGGTCAAAATCAAAAGTAACAGTCACTATCTGGTGTGGCCACCAGCTGCATTAAGTACTGGAGTGCATCTCCTCCTCATGGACTGCACCAGATTTGCCAGTTCTTGCTGTGAGATGTTACCCCACTCTTCCACCAAGGCACCTGCAAGTTCCCTGACATTTCTGGGGGGAATGGCCCTAGCCCTCAACCTCCGATCCAACAGGTCCCAGACGTGCTCAATGGGATTGAGATCCGGGCACTTCGCTGGCCATGGCAGAACGCTGACATTCCTGTCTTGTAGGAAATCACGCACAGAACGAGCAGTATGGCTGGTGGCATTGTCATGCTGGAGGGTCATGTCAGGATGAGCCTGCAGGAAGGGTACCACATGAGGGAGGAGGATGTCTTCCCTGTAACGCACAGCGTTGAGATTGCCTGCAATGACAACAAGCTCAGTCCGATGATGCTGTAACACACCGCCCCAGACCATGACAGACCCTCCACCTCCAAATCGATCCAGCTCCAGAGTACAGGCCTCGGTGTAACGCTCATTCCTTCGACGATACACGTGAATCAGACCATCAGCCCTGGTGAGACAAAACCTCGACTCATCAGTGAAGAGCACTTTTTGCCAGTCTTGTCTGGTCCAGCGACGGTGGGTTTGTGCCCATAGGCGATGTTGTTGCCGGTGATGTCTGATGAGGACCTGCCTTACAACAGGCCTACAAGCCCTCAGTCCAGCCTCTCTCAGCCTATTGCGTACAGTCTGAGCACTGATGGAAGGTTTGTGCATTCCTGGTGTAACTCGGGCAGTTGTTGCTGCCATCCGGTACATGTCCCGCAGGTGTGATGTTGCAGCATGCCTAAGGCACATTCACGCAGATGAGCAGGGACCCTGGGCATCTTTCATTTGGAGTTTTTCAGAGTCAGTTAAAAGGCCTCTTTAGTGTCCTAAGTTTTCATAACTGTGACCTTGCCTACCGTCTGTAAGCTGTTAGTGTCTTAACGGCCGTTCCACAGGTGCATGTTCATTAATTGTTTATGGTTCATTGAACAAGCATGGGAAACTCTGTTAAAACCCTTTACAATGAAGATCTGTGAAGTTATTTGGACTTTTACGAATTATCTTTGAAAGACGGGGTCCTGAAAAAGGGACGATTGCTGAGTTTATATAGCCACCAAAAGGGTTGTCACCATAGCAGAATCTTTTTTTGGTGCTATATAGAATATTTTATAAAGGTTTTTAATAGAACCTTAGGAAAGAGTTCTTTATATCACCATACAGGTTCCATTTAGAACCTTATGAGCATGGTTCTTTATAGAACCTTCTAAAAAAGGTTCTATGTAGCACCAAAAAAAACAATTGGCACTATATAGAACCATTTGTTTTAACTTTTTGTTGTTGTTGTTGTTGTTTTTGTTGTTGTGTTTACACTAAATTCTTATATAGCATCCTATCTCTCTTTGTTCTCTTTCTCCATCTCTCCCCACTGGCTCTGTGAATCCTCTTTCCTCTAAAGTCATAGTTCCCCTATAATCGTGTCCTTCTCCTGCGTAATTCTCTCTCATCCTCTTTGCATCCCACACTCCTCATCTGTCTCAGAACCTCATCTGCTGCGCCAAATTGGCACGCAAAGCGAAGACGTGTCTCTGTTATGTCACCCTACGTACACGTCAACAATGTTATGATGGTTACACATATGTTCAGACAGCCTTCTCCCATGCTTGGTGCAATTATATAGAACTCTAGAAAGAAAATAGTCAAGCAACCTTACAAGTAACACAGCTCTAACCCAAAGATCGCACTACTAATTCTACACTTTTAGAAAAAAGGGTTAATTGGGATTCCATAATGAACCTTTTGGATCTTTGGTCAAAATGTAAGAACCTTATTCAGAAAAAGGTTCAAAGCTGGAGGAAGAACTTATTGTGTTCTATAAATAAAAAAATTCATACACCAACCTCCATTTATCCAGCATGACGACTTAAGATGGTACCAATAGCGTAATTGTTAAGGTAAGCAAAGTACATTATTTATTCAAATAAATGAAGCCTTAATCATATGATAAACTATCGGCTAAAAATATAAAGATGTTTCAGTGTTTGAGCATTATAGGCTTCCGTTTGTTAGCTAGCTAGCTAAGCCTAGGAAAAATACACTTTAAATTAGTTAGCCACATTACAAGCTAGCTAACTGTTACAAATAAACATACATTTAACTTATTGAATGTGCCAAAAAGAGCTTCAGACCCAGCCTTACATTGGCAATTAGCTAATTGTTACTTTTATTTCAGTATTTCAGCATGGAGTCGGATGGGGTGACTAGTCATGTTGCCACTGAACCCAACTATCCGGCAGAGAGAGTATCCCTTTTTCAGCTGCTGCTGATGGCAACTACTGCATAATAATAATAATAATATGTTTGCATAGCATTTTGTATTCATTCTTGCGGTATACTATTGACTCATGTTCATGCTCATTTCTTCTTCTTCTCAGGAACCAGCCAGGCAATAATGCTACTGTTCCATAAAGAAGGCATAAACTCTCTGAAGGCATCCAGAGTTACTGAGATTGACGTGAGCATAGAGCCTACCTGGCCACCAGTGCATATTTCCAAACAATGTTTGCATTACCTAAACTGTTTGTGTTTGAGTGTGACTATAATGACAATACAACCTCAAAACTATGTTGGTATTCTTTTGTGCACTGTTTCATTATGAATTATATTGTGTATTTCTTTAATGAGTCAGACGGGAAGGATATACTCCAAACACCCGAACAGTCCCACATGCCCGTCATTCGCTGGAGAAAGAAACTGAGATTTCGAGGAGAGATCAGGGTGCCTTGTGAGGATCAGGCGATGAGTGGCTAATCTGCCTTTGCCATCCGTACTGCTAGCTAACGTGGAAAATAAATGGGAAGAACCGAGTCGTGGCTGAACGACGAAATTAATAACATACAGCTGTTGTGGTATACACTCTATCGGCAGGATAGAACAGCAGTCTTTGGTAAGACACGGGGTGGGGACCTATGTATATTAGTAAACAACAGCTGGTGCATGATATCTAAAGAAGTCTCAAGGTTTTGCTCACCTAAGGTAAAGTATCTCATGATAAGCTGTAGACCACACTATCTARCTAGAGAGTTTTCATTTGTATTTTTAGGAGCTGTCTACATACCACCACAGACTGATGCTGGCACTAAAACCGCACTCAATGACCTGTACACCTCCATAAGAAAACAGGAAAACACTCATCCAGAGGCAGCACTCCTAGTGGCCCGGGACTTTATTGCAGGGAAACTTAAATCAGTTTACCTAATTTCTATCAGCATGTTAAATGTGCAACCAGAGAGAAAAAAACTCTAGACCACCTTTACTCCACACACAGAGACGGGTATAAAGCTCTCCCTCACCCTCCATTTGGCAAATCTGACCATAATTCTATCCTCCTGATTCCTGCTTACAAGCAAAAATTTAAGCAGGAAGCGTTAAGTGACTCGGTCTATAAAAAACTGGTCAGATGAAGCAGATGCTAAACTACAGGACTGTTTTGCTAGCACAGAATGGAATATGTTCCGGTATTCTTCRGATGGCATTGTGTACACCATATCAGTCACTGGCTTCATCAATAAGCCCATCGACGCCGTCGTCCCCACAGTGACTGTACATCACAGGCAACATTCGCACTGAGCTAAAGGGTAGAGCTGTCACTTTCAAGGAGCGGGACTCTAACCTGGAAGCTTAAAAGAAATCCCGCTATGCCCTCCGATGAACCATCAAACAGGCAAAGCGTCAATACAGGACTTAGATCTAATCTCCGACGCTTGTCGGATGTGGCAGGGCTTGCAAACTATTAATTACTACAAAGGAAGCACAGCCGAAAGATGCCCAGTGACACAAGCCTACCATAAGCCTACATAACTTCTATGCTTGCTTCGAGGCAAGTAACACTGAAACATGCATGAGAGCATCAGCTGTTCCAGACGACTGTATGACCCCGCTCTCCGCAGCCGATGTGAATAAGACTTTGAAACAGGTCAACATTCACAAGGCCGACAGGATTACCAGGATGTGTACTCCGAGCATGCGCTGACCAACTGGRAAGTGTCTTCACTGACATTTTTAACATCTCCCTGTCTGAGTCTGTATGTTTCAAGCAGACCACCATAGTCCCTGTGCCCAAGAACACTAAGGTAACCTGCCTAAATGACTACCGACCCGTAGCACTCACGTCTGTAGCCATAAAATGCTTTGAAAGGCTGGTCATGGCTCACATCAACACCATTATCCCAGAAACCCTTGACCCACTCCAATTTGCATACCACCCCAACAGATCCACAGACGAAACCCTACAAATTGTCAAAGACTCCAGCCACCCTAGTCATAGACTGTTCTCTCTGCTACATCACAGCAAGTGTTACCGGAGCGAAAAGTCTAGGTCCAAGAGGGTTCTAAACAGCTTCTAAACCCAAGCCATAAGACTCCTTAACATCTAATCAAATGGCTACCCAGACTGTATGTATTGCCCACACCACCCTTCTACGCAGCTGCTACACTCAGTTATTATCTATGCATAGTCACTTTAATAACTCTACCTACATGTACATATTTCCTCAATTACCCCACACATTGACTCTGTACCGGTACCCCCTGTATATAGCCCCACTATTGTTATTTACTCCTACTCTTTAATTATTTGTTGTTCTTATCACTTACTTTTCTTTAGGTATTTTCTTAAAACTGCATTGTTGGTTAAGGGCTTGTAAGTAAGCATTTCACTGTAAGGTGTTCAGTGTTGTATTCAGTGCATGTGACAAATAAAGTGTGATTTGATTCTGGACCTCCAAATTACATTTTAGTCATATAGCAGACACCTCTTATCCAGGGTGACTTACAGGAGCAATGAGGGTTAAGTGCCTTGCTCAAGGGCACATTGACAGATTTTTCACCTAGTCGGCTAGGGGATTCAAACCAGCAACCTTTCAGTTACTGGCCCAATGCTCTTAACTGCTAGGCTACCTGCCGCCCATGAACTATTGCTTGCTAGTGGTTACCCTCAACAGGAACCTGGGCACCTGGAACAAGCTAATACTAAGGCCAATACTTGCTACAGTGGTCCCTATCAGTAAGCCAGGCCTGGAGTGCCACCCCAGGCCTGGCAGGGTTAAGCAACAATCCATGTACTATCCAATTTCTTCAAGAAGTGCACCCACACAAGTCCAAGGCGCCTCTCTGATGTCCTGACCATACCCACTTATCCTCACATATGACACCAACATATCGAAAGTGAAGGGTGGGTTTGATCCATCGACCTTGCCAACCCACCAATGAAGCCATTCTTCCCAAAAGAAGATGAGCCCATCTTTGCCGCATCCAAGAGCATTGGGATATAAGTGCCGCAGTCACAACACTATTCTGGTCCGCGACTAGACAGTTGTTTTTCTGGACCTACTGAAAACCAGAGCAGAAAAACGTTCACAAGACCAGGGTTTTAATTGCTTCTTGGCAGGGGGTTTCGTCTCGTCTCTGCATCGTAGCCTTTCTTCTCCAGGAAGAAAATGTATCTTTAATTTGTTCACTACAGGAGCCCCTGACTGAACTTTTCTGACAAATGGTAAAAGAACTCAGTTGGCCCCTGTCATGTCTTTTTTGGTTGATCTGTCTTCAGGAAACTAGATGAACATGATTGGTTGCTTATCCTATTACACAACAAAAAATGTTTCCCGAGTATTTCCTCCATCTTCCATATGGTGCATGTGCTTGTCTTTGACCCCTGGGAATGACCCTGAAAAGATTCCGACTTAGAGGTTCAAATAGGACTAGTGAAGGAAGGAATCCACCCACACATGTTTGCGTCCCAAATAGCACCCTTATTCCCTATATAGTACAGTAACTTTTGACCAGAGCCCTATGGGCTATAAAGTGCAATACATAGGGGAATAGGGTGCTATTTTGGACACAGTCACTGATTTACAATCCCCCAAAAAGTGAGAAAATGCCATCAGCAGACCCTGCGGCCCTCGAACTATAGGGCTACAGTAGAGCTAAGGGGATTCTACGTTCGGTATAACATAGGGGCCCATATGTCCCCATATGGCCCATCAATCTGTTAGTCTCTCCACGTGCCCCGCTGGCTCTGTTGCTGCGGTGGCGGCATATACCCTGGCGTGTGAAATAGACACTCTTAGGGCTGTAAGGAAAATGTATTTTTAAGAGCCCTCCATTTGTATCTGAATAGAGACTGGAAGAGAAGGAAAGGGGGAGAAAGATAACATGTCAGTTTCAAGCCTATACGGTAGTTGAAGGACTGGAAAAAAACAAGCTGTACTTGAGTGGGTAAATAAATGGAGAACACAGATATATAATCACATATGAATACACATGACATGTATTTTCTTGATGACTACTTCATGGCCCTCAAGGTTCTTAAAAGCAAGTCACCATTCAGCTGAGTATGGCACCATGTCACCCGTGATAATCCCATGGCTCATGCGATTCACCATAAGGGAGGGGTGATCTTGTTTTGACAYGAATTTAGCTACAAAGTGTGTGCGAGTGTGCCTATGCATGTGTGTTACTGCGTGGGTGTGCACATTAGCATACATTCGCATTTGTTAGCATGCACATCTAAGACCCAGGTTTAAGGGGGTGTTAGCTATCGCCTCCTAATTTTTATATCCCAGTAAAGATGACTGATCTCCCTCTCTCTCTCTTCCATCTTTTGCTCTTTAAAGGGAAGTCAGCCTTTTATGAGAGGAGAATCAGGGMGYGGGGGGGGGGGGGGGGTGATGAGCCCAGCAGGAAGGGCTGCGCCGTGGGGCACCGAGGGCCTCCATAACCCTTAGTGGATCCTGGAGGATCCGGCCTCCCTCTCATCCACCCCCTGGAGCTAAACCTGGGTGCCCTCTCACCTAAAGTCCCTCTCGTACTGCGCTGGAAGCTGGGATGATCCCAAGGAAACCCGGCTCTGGGGTGTATTTAAGGGCGTTGCTCTTTGAAATGATATGGAAACCCTTTTGAGAGGGCTTTTGTAGGCTAACTCATACGTGGATCAGCTTCTTTGTAGAAACTCCAATTATATTTATCATTTTGTAATAGACATAACTGCYTAGGTAAGCTAAGATTTACATTTTCTTGATTGCCAAGAACATGTATGGGGGTCATATCTATTAGCAATGTAACATGAATATTGGCATGCATGGCTGGTGGTGTATCAGATGGACAATTTGTAGCACCGCCAAGGCAAATGGAGACAAATGACAGTTGCCTGTTGATTTTAGGGAACTGTTTTGACATGGGCTCGAGTGCTGCTTGTTCCATCATCTGAAGTGATGAGAATTGATGTCAGACATTATGCTTGATCAGCTACGACCACTATATTTGCCCATGGGAAATGTTGACGAACACTCAAATCATGCGCTTTGACTGAGTCTGCATCTCAGCGCTGCTTTCAGCTGTCGAAATGTATTTCTCCCCTTCCACACTGCTCTCTCCTCACTTTGAATGTTTTCTCRTGGCTTTCACACTTCATCTCAGGAGAATATGATTTGTCATGGGGGAGATAGAAAAAAATGTTTACTCCAGGAAAAACGTCTCTAACGCCCCTTAATGTATTATTTTAAAAGAATTGACGCAGTGGCACGGAAAAATATTAATTTATCACGCCATCAAGCACAGGAACAGCTGCAGAGAGGAATGGGTGTAAATTGCGAGACGCTGACAATGCCTGCGTTACAGATGGATTTCTCTGTCTGCATTTCATATTGAGATGCGGGGCGAAAAAAAAGCAATTTCGTCAGCTCTCGTCAAAACTTTCTGACTGGGGTAATTTTTATCCATTAGCTTTCTGCCGCTCGCCTCTGCCAATTTTCTATCCTTCACTTTCCATGTAGAAGAAGAGCTGCCCCGGGGAGAGATCTCTCTGGCTGTAATAGTATCTGTTTTCAATGTAAAAATGGACATAGTTACATTATCTGCCGGAATCACACTGTCCCCCTCCCTTTCTCCTACACACACTCTCATCTGAGTGTTGTTGAATTATATGCAGGGATAAGAATTGATATCAAACAAGCATGTGAATTACCTCAAAGGACAATTTCAAATTGTCTCTACAATTGATGAAATTGGGAGTGATTCTGCTGTGATGGAGAGTGGAAGATTGCCTTGTCTGAAAATCAACAGCTTAGCTCTGGCTTAATTTTTAGATATTACATGGTTGGTAACCCTCTGTTTGGCAAGGTGGGTTTTGCACCAGATTGCTCACTGTACAACTGTCTGAGAATATGAATAAGGCTTGATTTCAGACTGTGTAAAAAAAGAAAAAAAAGAATAACTTCATATACATACTTTGTCACAGCAGAAGAATAATAGTTATATTTCAAATCCGGATAAACAATACATTTTGATTGAATTGGGTCCTCGGCTACTCTCCTGGCCAAATAATCAACGATCACTCCAATACCTCTCCACATCCCCATCAGTGGCCCTTCATGCCTTTATGCACTGCTCTAGGATCAGCTTTCCCAACCCCACTCCTAACTAGAAGGCAGATCTGATTAAACTTATAAAACTGACCCTGGATCAGCGCTCGGGGGTAACTTCCTACTTATTTTTACTCTTCAGGAGCCAGACTGACCATCCGACTGGCCATTATCAGTGCGGCAAAGTTGCCAAAAAAGGATTACTATGTATCAGCAGAGTCCACAGCTCTCCCCCAGCCTGACCGTCCAACCGGAGAACCACAACACTCTAACGCATGGACACTCAACACCTTTTGGCACAGATTAGAAAAGCCAATGATGGCTTATCAAGAGAGAGGGTCAATAAGATATTGAGGCTACAGTGGTCACTCCAATTAAAGCTAGGGGTGCCGGACAGAGATTATGGCATAGTTCACATCCAGTTTTGGTCACGAGGGGAGCCCTGTTCAACTATGGATTGTGTGAAGGCCCCTGGGAATGTGAAGACCAGATAGGGAGCTAATCTGAGAATACTGAGGGCTGAGGGGGAGAAGGACAAGAGTTGACAGGGGAGGGATTGGAAATCGGTATAGGAGAGGACGAGAGGAGGAGAGGAAAAAAGAGGAGAGGAAGGCGAGGACGAGAGGAGAGGAAAGGTTTTGTGTATGTTGGTGTATTTGTGTCCACATCCTCTGCTTCAAACATGTATCTAAAAAAAATATATATTCCTTTGCCAGCGGTACATTTCGAGACAAATCCTGCCGGCCGCAAAAGAAATGAGTATACTCAGTTTCAGATCACTAATTCTCAATTTCATCTATAATGCAGAAAATGAATTTTTACACTGCGCTCATTTAACATAAATAATCTTATAATGAGAAAGGAAATAGCTGTGCAAGGAGTGTCAGAAATGAAATTGCATGGAGATTTCTTTTCAGGTGACAGCGGGAGAGAAGAGGTAAAAAGCTCAGAAAAGACTGAGTTAATAAAGAAAACATGTTGTCAGTTTGCAATCTCTCCCACTTCAAGCATAATTCAATTTCCCCTATGAAAGGAGATACAG
Organism: Salvelinus sp. IW2-2015; assembly: GCF_002910315.2. Classification (NCBI taxonomy): domain Eukaryota; kingdom Metazoa; phylum Chordata; class Actinopteri; order Salmoniformes; family Salmonidae; genus Salvelinus; species Salvelinus sp. IW2-2015. The sequence goes on from NC_036838.1 coordinate 28,759,051, forward strand.
TTTTTAATTAKATTTGTTTTAGTTTTCTTACAAGGTGCAATAGGTGAGAGACCTCAATTATAACGTTCTAATTAAAAAAAACACAAAAATAAATAAATAAATGTACCCCGAAAAAAAAAACATGTGGAGGAAACCTGAGAAGCTTATGAAGTTCCTGCTATCGCATCAGTCCTATTAAAAGGGAGAGGAATGGCTAAAATTGAAATCGACGGAAGCGTCTTTAGGAGGCACCATTTGATTTCAGAATTATCATATTTTCAGAGTCAATAATAAAATGCTTATGATAGCGCTAGCTATGCTGACGGGCTTTAATAAGATAGGGCCAGTGGAGCGCAGCGGACGGAGCAGAATGCAAACGCCAAGTGTGTGTGTGTGTGAGAGAGAGTGCATTTGTGTGTACGCGAGTGGTGTGAATGCGAGTGTGTGTCAATGCTAGTGTTGTGTGTGTGTGTGTGTGTGTGTGTGGTGTGTGTGTGGTGTGGTGTGTGTGTGTGTGTGTGTGTGTGTGTGTGTGTGTGTGTGTGTGTGTGTGTGTGTGTGTGTGGTGTGTGTGTGTGGTGTGGTGTGTGTGTGTGTGTGTGTGTGAGTGAGTGAGAGTGTCTGTGAGAGAGAGCATGAAGTGTGAGGTGTGTGAGTCTGAACAAGTGTGTGAGGAACTGTCACAAGACTGCTCTTCCAATGGAAAAGACTTGTCAGGTGAGGCTTGCAAAGGTTTTTAAAGTCCATGTGCAGTCAAAAATCAGTTTTGCATGCATTTCGTATCATATTGTACAACAGCTGATGAAACTAACACTGTAAAAGTAGAGTTGATCAGGCTACTGCTTGTGGCCTGTGGAACGTTGTCCCACTCCTCTTCAATGGCTGTGCCATGTTGCTGGATATTGGCGGGAACTGGAACACGCTGTCGTACACGTCGATCTAGATCATCCCAAACATGCTCAATGGGTGACATGTCTGGGGATTATGCAGGCCATGGAAGAACTGGGACATTGTCAGCTTCCAGGAATTGTGTACAGTCCTTGCAACATCGGGACTTGTATTATCATGCTGAAACATGAGGTGATATCAGCGGATGAATGGCACGACTATGACTACTATAATTTAAAWTGCCATCCATAAAATGCAATTTTGTTCATTGTCCGTCACTTATTCCTGCCCATACCATAAACCCACCGCCACCACGGGGCACTCTGTTCACAACGTTGACATCAGAAAACTGCTCACCCACACGACGCCATACACGCTGTCTGCCATCTGCCAGGTACAGTTGAAAATGGGATTAATCCGTGGACAACGAACTGCAGTCAGGTCAAGATCGTGATGAGGATGACGAGCATGCAGATGAGCTTCCCTGAGACAGATTCTGACAGTTTGTGCAGAAATTCTTTGGTTGTGCAAACCCACAGTTTCATCAGCTATCCGGGTGGCTGGTCTCAGACGATCCCGCAGGTGAAGATGGCGGATGTGGAGGGCTGACGTGGTTKCGCATGGTCTGCGGTTGTGAGGCCGGTTGGACGTACTGCTAAATTCTCTAAAARGACGTTGGCTTATTGTAGAGAAATTAACATTAAATTCTCTGGCAACAGCTCTGATGGACATTCCTGCAGTCAGCATGTCAATTGCGCGTTCCCTTAAAACTTTAGACATCTGTGGCGTTGTGTTGTGTGACAAAACTGCACATTTTAGAGTGGCCTTTWAWTCTCCCCAACACAAGGTGCACCTGTGTAATGATCATGCTGTTTAATCAGCTTCTTGATATGCCACACCTGTTAGGTAGATGGATTATCTTGGCAAAGGAGAAGTGCTCACTAACAGGGATGTAAACAAATTTGTTCACCTCATGAAACATGGGACCAACACTTAACATGTTGCGTTTATATTTTTGTTCAGTGTACATTATCTCATAAGGTACTCCCTAGCATTCATCATGGTACCTGCAATGATATTGCTGTTGTGGTGTCTGTGACTAGCATTAAATGTGAAGACTGTTATTTTATCAAATCAATTCTCTATGTTTAATCATTATTACGTGATTAAACGAATCATGTAAACTTTAATTAACTAGGAAGTCGGGGCACCACGGGAAAATATTTATAGAGTCTCTATTTCCCGAATCGACTCTTCAGATATTTTCATATCTTATCTAAACAGTCGCTTATTAATGAATTATTATTTCCTCATCAGTTCTCATTATTGAACGTCGCAAACCCTTGGATATCTGCACGAACCCTAGCCTAAATTATGAATCAGCGATATACAAATTGACTAACTAACTAAACTAACTAAATAATCACAGAAATACATAACAAACAAACAGTAGATATTTGTGTTACTACATGATACAAAGAAGAAGTCCCTATCGGACGAAGCCGATATGATGGCTTGGTAGACAAAGGAAAGGGGTGGGGACTGAGAAAGAGCGGGAAAGACAAAATGAACTCACTACACACAGTTGATAATTCTATTAATTGAAATGCTAATCCTTTGCACATGAACGGCCGCTCATTAGAGAATAATTGCAATGTATATATTTACGCCCGTATGTCATTGTTGTCTTCTATTTTGGAATCGCCGGTCTGTCTGCTGGAATGTAAATTCATCAGAGAGTCTCTGGCTAACTTCCCCAGAAGTCACAATGTCCTTCGTGGTTGTAGCTTTCTCTGCGGCTCTGGATAGTGTCTGTTGTAATGGATACGTCAGGCCTACAGATGGTCGTTGCATAGAATAGATGCTTCCGCTGTTGTGGGTATTCTCGTACTAGACTTAAGTAATTTCCAGCTGCAGACTAGTACTTATACGTATAGGATTTGCTCTTATTCTGTAGTGATCGATAGTCTCAGAGTTTAACCATTTACAGTCGTGTAGCCAAAACTACAGCTGTATGGTCTCCGTGGCCTATAGAGTTGAAGTTCTTAACCATTTCAACATGTAGCGTCAGCTCCATATTTTCTGGTCTAATGTACATTTCGTCAGAAGTGGGTTTTATACTGTGTGGAAAAAGGGGAGATTCCATGATGCTGACATATTGTCTATGCTCACATGGGCGTGGCCATTGATTTGGTTGGTTAACTTGATATGAAAACCCATATTTTCTCAATTAGAAGGTTAACATCACATTGCYTCTTTTCACAAATAGTTTCATGTTTAATCACATACGTTTCACAATATTTCGATGTAAACCTGACAGCTGGGAAATTTACACTTTAAGAGATACAGTTATGTGTGTTTCCTGTCCTTCATGAGATCACCAAATGAAACACACTCGACATGACTGTCCTTTAAGTGTCCACGGACCACTCCCACATTCTCAAATATAGAAATATTGTTTAATTATTCAAACTTTTGATGTCCAAGTGTCTCTCTGTGTTCCACAATTTACATTCTAATCTCGAACACTAAAGAGCATAGGGGCAGCATATTTTATGACCGAGCATAAAACAGCCGACTTCCCGCTCTCCCCCTCTACGAGAGAGTGCACGCTGTAGAGCGGACCCACTGTAACCTGATCCTTGAGATCGTCACAGGAGAGTTATGACACTGTTTAATTTGACCACAGGTCTGTTTAAATGATACCTTGTTAATACTGTGGGTGGTTTCAAATATAACTTTTGTGTCAGCTGATACCATGCACTGGTGTAGTGGAAAGTAAACACAGTTTGCACATGTTTTTTTTCTTGCCCAACAGTCTACCCACCTTTTGCGGGAAAATGTTTTTTTTTTTTACTTTTCAACGCGACTGGTAAACTTTTTTTTACCCACTTTTTTTTACCACTACGTTGCTGTTACCATGTATGGGCAAGCAGAGAAACATCTGGGCATAAGCTTGATAGCCCATGAGTTAAGCCTAATCTTCTCACCGTCCAAACGTTATCCAACCACTACTCTTTAACTCTCCAGGAAGGCATCAATGAGCTTTATCATAAGATCACAAGTGATTCTGAAAAGATATAGGCAAATGAACATGCAGTGTTGATAAACTAGTGGAAGGGCAGCTTGAATAGTGTTAACAACAAAACCTGACGTCCTTGACAATGCTTCACAAAAGGGCCATGCATAAAGAATATACTGTACATCTTACTGTACTCTATGATACATAATATACAACACCATAATCCCCAAAGATCAATTAAACATTTTTGAGACACACATCTATGCAGAATCGCATTAGTGGAAACTTTGGCTGTTCTAAGGGAAGACCTGGTTGCAGCTAGATACACTACATGACCAGAATAATGTGTACACCTGCTTGGCGAACATCTCATTCCATGATAATGGGCATTAATATGTAGMTGGTCCCCCCTTTGCTGCTATAACAGCCTCCACTATTCTGGGAACGCTTTCCACTACATGTTGGAACATTGTTGTGGGGACTTGCTTCCATTCAGCCACAAGAGCATTAGTGAGGTCGGGCACTGATGTTGGGTGATTAGGCCTGGCTCTCAATCGGCGTTCCAACTCATCCCAAAGGTGTTTGATGGGGTTGAGGTCAGGGCTCTGTGCAGGCCAGTCAAATTCTTCCACACCGATCTCAACAAACCAATTCTGTATGGACCTTGCTTTGTTGCATTGTGCATTGCACATGCTGAAACAGGAAAGGGCCTTCTCCAAACTTTTGCCAAAAAGTTGGAAGCACAGAATCATCTACAGTGTCAGACCATTATTCCTCCTCCACCAGACTTTACAGTTGGCACTACGCATTGGGGCAGGTAGCGTCCTCCTGGCATCCGCCAAGCGCAGATTTGTCCGTAGGACTGCCAGATGGGAAAGCGTGGTTCATCACTCCAGAGAATGTGTTTCCTCTGCTCCGGAGTCCAATGGCGGTGAGCTTTACACCACTACAGCTGACGATTGGCATTGCGCATGGTGAACTTAAGCTTGTGTGCGACTGCTAGGCCATGGAAACCCACTTCATGAAGCTCCTGATGAACAGTTCTTGTGCTGACGTTGCTTCCAGAGGCAGTTTGGAACTACATTAGGTAGTGAGTGTTGCAATCGAGGATAGACGATTTTTACGCGCTACGCACTTCAGCACACGGCGGTTCAGATCTGTGAGCTTGTGTGGCCTGCCACTTCGCAGCTCAGACGTTTTTTCTCCTAGACGTTTCCAATTCACAATAACATTGATGGTGCCATGTTGAAAGTCACTGAGCTCTTCAGTAAGACCATTCCACTGCCAATGTTTGTCTATGGAGATTGCGTGGCTGTGTGCTCGATTTCATACACCTGTCAGTAACAGGTGTGGCTGAAATAGCCAAATCCACAAATTTGAAGGGGTGTCCACATACTTTTGTACATATAGTGTATGTTCAAGTCGCATTTTAGGTACCTAACCCTTTTCCTAACCTTAACCGAATTCTCCTAACCTGCCATGTTAATTCTCCTAACCTGTTGCGAAAGTAAGTATTCTTGTCAAAACTGGCAGGCCTGCCATGAGAACAGCGTCAGTTTCCACTAATTCAATACACCCACATCTACAAGTAGTCACACAGCACCTACATGGAGAATTGCATAGGGACGTTATATGTACTTCATATACACATATTAGTTACTGAGATTTTCAGACAGACCTTGCGCAAGCCGAAAGGCCCCATCTATCTTCCACAGACAGGTGCACAGTAGGCCTTCCCCTCCCCTTGACTCTCTGAGTCAATATATTACCCACCGGCACCATACACATTTACAACATGGCATGCATGATATATCATACATCTCCGCGACGACCTCATTGATATCATATTAGGAAAAAGATAAACTAACAGCCCATTGGGCACCAAGTGTAGATGTTTTCATTAGACCACCCCTCATTGATTCCCCTGTTGGTCTCCGTCTTAAATGGCACCCTATTCCCTCTTTAGTCCACTTCTTTTGACCAAGGCCCATCGGGCTCTGGTCAAAAGTAGTGTCCTGTATAGGGAATAGGGTGTCATTTGGGACTTAGCCTTGGTAATCTCCACTGATGAAGTGAGTTGGTAAAAATATGCATATCTCAGTGATTACTATGGGCCCATCCCAACCACAGTCATTAGGCCTGCCAAGAGGACGACCTGGGACTGGCTGGAAACATGGATAATTGTCTCTGGGTACGTCAGGGGAAACGGCTGGGGTCCTGGAGGGCAAAGAACGAYGGGGAAAGAAGGAGAGAGGGAGGGAGGGGAGAGAGAGAGGGAGGGGAGAGGGAGGGAGGGAGTATGAGTTGCTAGGGGGACATGAGCTGTGCTCTGAATCCCTGATGAGGTGCACCCCTCCCACCACCAACCSCCTGCCTCCCAGGCCTCTAGAGGAAAGGCCTTGCACACATCTGGGTTGCAAGTTCAAGAGCTGCATTCTAATACGCGCTTGACTACCAAAGAGATCCATGTCATTCTCAAGCCTCCTCATTTCCTGTGTACCGGGACAAACTGTTATTGACAAAATGACGGCACATGTAGAAGGCGTTTTTTTRCCAAATGTATTTAATTTTAGCTCATGAAATAACATGTTCCAATTGAAATGAAACTCAATCTACGTCACCTTGAATTCCATGCTGTTCCACAGGTTCTGGATGACTAGATCGACGACTGGCATTCCGCTAGGTAGCTAGGAAGTCTTTAAGATGCCATAAGCCTGACAAAGACATCCAATAACGTCCACAAGGCTTTGTCCATTAATGATTACATAAATATTATTGACACTGCCACGGGAGATGATTTATGGTTGAGAAGGTCTATTATACACGCAAGTGAGAGCATCATTAGAATCTCCACTGCCACTCACGGACAGGCTGTGCCGCTTTTATGAAAAGCAGGCAATGCCCTGTCCTTTCAAATAACCTTTCCCTGGAGAACAGGAAGAGACGGACAAAAGAAGTGAAGAAGAAAAGAGATAGAGAGAAATGAGGAGGAGGAGAAAAAGACAGATGGTGGCAGAGAATACCTCAACATTTTAACAACATTAGAACAAGGCYGCAAGTTCTCTTTTCTTTTGTTGGGAGGGGGAGGGGTGGAGGGTGGCATTATTGCACACATAGGGCTGTCAGGGCCACGTCTGAACCCTTCATTAGATATGCGAGCGCATTAGCGGCAACGGCTGTCTTGGTAAAGGTCAGGGTTGGAGGAGGATGCTGGGACGAGCACTCGGTAGAGAGGGGAGCGGTGAGCTGAAACCTTCAGGCTTGTGTCTCAAATGGCACCCTTTTCCCTATAGTGCACTACCTATGACCAGAGCCTGGGTCTCTGCCCAGGCTCTGGTCAAAAGTAGTGCACTATATAGGGAATAGAATTCCATTTGGGACCCAGGCCTTCAGGCTCACCTCTTTGAACTTCAATCATTTTGGCCCGGGCTTAATAGGTCCCCCGGGAGGATCAGAGGAGAGAAAATGCGAGGGGGAAACAGCCTTAATGGGACATCACGCCACCTTGACATTTTAATTAAGAAGATTCCATATTAGCATGTGCCACAAAGTTGGGCACGCACATAGAGCACTACAGAACATGTACATGTTAAAAAATGTGTTGGAAATACAATAACTACACACTAACCAATTTCTTTGTACCACAAATAGACAAAGTTGGGCACGCACAGACAGAACCCTACCATAAATGTAGGCCCACATGTTAAACACTTGTTGGAAATACAATAACAATTGTGTAATTATTGTAACGCACATTTAATTGTAACATGTTAAAAATTAATTGAAACCATGAAGAGCTTGTTGGGAGGTAAGAGTAAGTTCCCACCCTTCACATGTGTTGAAATCAAGCCATTCCACAAGCCATAGAACATTTTAGAATTGCAAACAAAATGTGTTAATATTGTGTGCAATTTCCAGTAGGTCAATGTAAAGGTGATCAAATGACGATATGTCATCTTTTAGTAGTGTTTCTTTAACTCGGACGGTGGGATGATGAGCACATGGATATGGTGCTATAGCTTGGTGGAGGTACGTCAGTGAAATGGAGAAAGAAGGAAATATGTAAATGGTATATGGACTTCAAGGTCAGTTCATATGTACACTGTGTGCACCTGATATGCAACTGACTTGAATTCAGTTGTGTGAAAGCACTGTGCCATATGGTATTACGGTCAAACTTACTGCAAAGCATGATGAAAATAGTGAATGTTAAGGATTGCATATGCACTGATCTTACAAATAGTATTCTCTCTGTATATGTCTCAAACACATGGAGGGCTACATAGCAACACACACACACACACGCACGCGCACACGCACACACGCACGCACACACACACACTTCTTCCTATTGTCTTCTACCTTCCTCGAAATTGCACCCAGTCAGTGCAGTGAACTGAATGGACTTCACTCCAGTTCCTATTTTGATAAATCCCATCTTGAGCTATGAAGAAAGAAGCAGTTATCGATCGAGAGGCCACCTAATTTATCACACTGCCTGAAATTCCTAAAAAAATATTTGACCAGGGGGGTTATTCAATACAATTTTCTTCCTCTGCCCTCATAATTAAACTGGTCTTCTTTTCTAGCCAAAAAGTGAGTGATGACAGCTGTCACAGGAAGGAGATTTGTGACATAAACTCTCTCTTTGGCGCTTTTTCCTCACTGCAGGCTTCATTTACACTATGAATTGTCTCTGTGCTCACAAATCACTGATTTAAACAATCGCAACTGTATTGAGAAAAATGCCTGGTCGCCCTTTACTTTAGGCCTTATATTGAAAAGTAATAATCTGTGTTATTACAACGTAACATGCTAGTAAATACATGCAGTTATTGCTATCTCTATTTAAGCATTTATAAATGTGAGTTGTTGTACTGGTTATGTTTGAACAAACGAGATACAACAATTTCCAATAAGGAAACACATGTAATGGCACTGGACTGCACTGGACTCATCTGTTGTTACATAAAGAAGCACAGGAAAATGTCAATCTTCAGATAGAGAGATAGATCGATAGATAGACTCTATTGACTAAAGTGCATTGATAACCACCTTTGACGTTACTCTTCCCAAAATGAACATGTATCTGCTCCCTTTGCAGTGAATCGGGTATATCAGAATGGTTCCAGGGGAGCTAGGCTACCTCAAGAGCATCAATACAAATGCGTGCACATGGCAGAACCAGGGACGGCATTCATCAGCATAACCTTGCAATGATGGGATGGGGAAAAAGGGAAAATAGATAGAAGCTCTCCACCTCTCTTCCAGTAGATATATCGCAGATGAGAAGGAGGAAGACTAAGGAAGAGAAGAGAGAGTGAGTGAGTGAGTGAGAGAGGGAGTGAGGGAGTGAGTGAGTGAGTGAGGAAAGAAGGGAGGGGAGTTGTGCGTGTGTGTCTCTCCACCTGGGAGTTATCTCTTGTGTCCCAGGTCTAGATTCGTTACCAAACGTCGCCATAACTCTGGGCGCCGAGGCTGTTTGCAGGTGGCTTCTGTCGCGGGTTCATCATTACGCTGATAGCTTAACGTTCACAGGGAAACAAAGTAGATTCCCACCAGTGTAGATCACTTCCAGCCCTGCCCAGGAACCATAGGGAGAAACTGACCTACACCAATACAAAACCATTCAACATGGCCAGAGGAAAATAACCAACACATTGTTGTACATCAACCTAATTTAATGTGTCTATGGCTCGTTAGCTGCTCTTTGAAATCATTTCCCATTAATGGGAAATCTTAATTTTTTTGAATGCTTTTTAACTTCCCCTTGTTGATGTGTGTATATGTAGGGAAGCCCAGCACGAGAAGTTACTTTTCTTGTCAACTGTATGCAAGACTGTGCTGTGTGTTGTTTTAGGAATTCAATATTCTCTGTGTTGGTCTTGCCAACCACCATTGTCAKACCTCTGAGAGGCATCATGTAGTTCTGTKATTTAATTGGAGGTTAACTTTACAGTAATATGGTTGGTCAACAACTCAGGTTTTGAATCCAAACAACTCAGATGCTTATTAAAGGTTCTGAGATTCATTGTCTCTCTCTTATTTGTTCCTGATTTTTTTCTTTATTTTTCTCTCTCCACCCCATTTATGTTTGGGGCATGGCCTTTCAGGCTTACAGTAATATGGTTGGTCAACAACTCAGGTTTTGAATCCAAACAACTCAGATGCTTATTAAAGGTTCTGAGATTCATTGTCTCTCTCTCTCTCTCCCCTCTCTCTCTCTCTCTCTCTTCTCTCTCTCTCTCTCTCTCTCTCTCTCTCTCTCTCTCTCTCTCTCTCTCTCTCTCTCTCTCTCTCTCTCTCTCTCTCTCTCTCTCTCTCTCTCTCTCTCTCTCTCGCGTCGTCTCTTTCCCTCACGTTCCTCTGCGTCTCTCCTGCCCTTAAGAAATAATGCCTTGTAATGCATGTTAATGCTTTGTATATGAATCCATTCATTTTATAAAGTAATTAAATACACTTGTTTTTAGAATCCATCCATTTCTTCATTGCCTATTACTGTAACTCAACCATAGTCTCTTGCATATTGCTAATTATCTTTATGGTGTCAGATACAGATTTTAATAGGCTAATTGCTTAGTCTCATTACGAGTCACATGTGAAGTACAGCATTTGAAATAGCATACATGATGAATATTACTGTCCACCAAAGGTTGTGTGAGTCCCGGACAACTGTAGTATTTTAGCAAACCCTTCCCCTAACCGTTGTTCTAAACTTAATCCAATTCAAATAACCTGCAACTTAAATCACCTAACCTTTMTCATTTTAGTTCCCCTAACATTTCAAGTAAATAATCCTAACCTTTGTTGTTAGTTCACCTAACCACCAACATCAATTCTCCCCATAATTCTCCTTGTTGATATGACTGAACAAGCAATCTGGTCTCAGAGAAAGACGTATAATACTATACGTCCTCCAAGATATATCAATTATTTATTTATTTAAATTCGTATGCTATTATATGACCAAGTAAAACGTATAATACTATATGTCCTCTAATTCATATTATATTGAATGACCACTATTCCAATCATAATGTAACCTAACACAATGCAACATATCATACTAAATGAAGTGTCTCCGATTTACTTACAGAATAATATGAATTGCCCTGAGACCATGTTGCAGTGCATAGGTGCGCGTCAAGCTGCGACAGCTACGGGACCAAAACACTAGAGAAGTTTAGCGTCATGTTTCAATGCTTCTGGTTGCTGTGGAAATGTACTTTGTGCATATACTTAATCTCATTCGGTCAATTGCAACCAACAGGCAGATCTTAACGGACAGATTACGAACAACAACGAGACAGCCTGCAGAGAGGTGAGGGCCCAGGCAAAGTGGTGCTGGGAAAATTATCTCTCCTTTAACGTCAACAAAATCAACAAAATGAAGGAGCTGATCGTGGACTTCAGGAGACAGCAGAGTGAGTAGGTGAAAAGTTCCTCGGCGTATACATCACTGACAGTCTGAAATGGTCGACCCACACAGCTGTCTTCAAGGCAAAGGGTGGCTACTTTGAACAATCTAAAATACACTTTTTTGGTTATAACATGATTCCATATGTGTTATTTCATTGTTTCGATGTCTTCACTATTATTCTACAATGTAGAAAACATTTAAAATAAAGAAAAACCCTTGAATGAGTAGGTGTGTCCAAACTTTGACTGGTACTGTGTGTATATATATACAGTGGGGAGAACAAGTATTTGATACACTGACGATTTTGCAGGTTTTCCTACTTACAAAGCATGTAGAGGTCTGTAATTTTTTATCATAGGTACACTTCAACTGTGAGAGACGGAATCTAAAACAAAAATCCAGAAAATCACATTGTATGATTTTTAAGAAATTCATTTGCAGTCCGATGATGCTGTGACACACCGCCCCAGACCATGACGGACCRTCCACCTTGAAATCAATCCCGCTTCAGAGTACAGGCCTCGGTGTAATGCTCATTTCTTCGACGATAAATACGAATCCCGACCATCACCCCTGGTGGGACATAACCGCAACTCGTCAGTGAAGAGCATTTTTTGCCAGTCCTTTCTGGTCCAGCGACGGTGGGTTTGTGCCCATAGGCGATGTTGTTGCCGGTGATGTCTGATGAGGACCTTCCTTACAACAGGCCTACAAYCTCTCAGTCCAGCCTCTCTCAGCCTATTGAGGACAGTCTGAGCACTGATGGAGGGTTTGTACATTCCTGGTGTGACTCGGGCAGCTGTTGTTGCCATCCTGTACCTGTCCAGCAGGTGTGATGTTCGGATGTACCGATCCTGTGCAGGTGTTGTTACACATGGTTTGCCACTGCGAGGACAATCAGCTGTCCGTCCTGTCTCCCTGTACTGCTGTCTTAGGTGTCTCACAATACGGACATTGTAATTTATTGCCGTGGCCACATCTGCAGTCCTCATGCCTCCTTGCAGCATGCCTAAGGAACATTCACGCAGATGAGCAGGGACCCTGGGCATCTTTTATTTGGTGTTTTTCAGAGTCAGTAGAAAGGCCTCATTAGTGTCCTAAGTTTTCATAACTGTGATCTTAATTGCCTACCGTCTGTAAGCTGATAGTGTCTTAACGACCGTTCGACAGGTGCATGTTCATGAATTGTTTATGGTTCATTGAACAAGCATGGGAAACAGTGTTTAAACTCTTTACAATGAAGATCTGTGAAGTTATTGGATTTTTACGAATTATCTTTGAAAGACAGGGTCCTGAAAAAGGGACGTTTCTTTTTTTATTGAGTTTTATTGTCAATTTGTTGAAGTAATCTGAAGAGATTTCACCCCATGCTTCCTGAAGCACCTCCCACAAGTTGGATTGGCTTGATGGGCACTTCTTGCGTATCATACGGTCAAGCTGCTCCCACAACAACACAAGAGGGTTTAGATCCGGTGACTGTGCTGGCCAGTCCATTATAGACAGAATACCAGCAGACRGCTTCTTCCCTAAATAGTTCTTGCATAGTTTGGAGCTGTGCTTTGGGTCATTGTCCTGTAGTTGGAGGAAATTGGCTCCAATTAAGCGCTGTCCACAGGGTATGGCATGGCGTTGCAAAATAGAGCGATAGCCTTCCTTCTTTAAGATTCCTTTTACTTTTTACAAATCTCCCACTTTACCACCACCAAAGCACCCCCAGACCATCATATTGCCTCCACCATGCTTGACTACTGTTCAAAAGTTTGGGTTCACTTAGACATTTTTGAAAGAAAAGCAATTTTTTGTCCATTAAAATAACATCAAATTGATCAGAAATAGAGTGTAGACATTGTTAATGTTGTAAATGACTACTGTAGCTGGAAACTGCTGATTTTTTATGGAGTATCTACATAGGTGTACAGAGGCCCATTATCAGCAACCATCACTCCTGTGTTCCAATGGCACATGGTGTTAGCTAATCAAAGTTTATCATTTTAAAAGGCTAATTGATTATTAGAAAAACATTTTGCAATTATGTTAGCACAGCTGAAAACTGTTGTACTGATTAAAGAAGCAATAAAACTGTCCTTCTTTAGACTAGTTGAGTATCTGGAGCATCAGCATTTGTGGGTTCGATTACAGGCTCAAAATGGCCAGAAACAAACTCGTCAGTTTGAAACTCGTCAGTCTATTCTTGTTCTTAGAAATGAAGGCTATTCAATGCAAGAAATTGCCAAGAAACTGAAGATCTTGTACAATATTTTATTTTTATTGGCCAGTCTGAGGTATGGCTTTTTCTTTGCAGAAATACTTATTGTAGGAATATATAGGATAATATTTACTACAAAACATTTAATCTTAAATGTCATTATAATTTGATTTGAATTTGCGTCATTCAAAATAACTTGATGAGACCACAAATTAAATAAAACAGATTACATATTAAATAATTTACGATTGGCTTGATTTAGTTACACATTAGATGTGGACAGTTCAGGGATGTTTTCTTTTCCCCTCTTGATAAGAAATTACCATACTGCATTATGTAGTTGTTAATGGTTTACATGAATTGATAATGAAAAAAGAATTACATGAGTTTTCCATTCATAAAATGTGTATGGTTAACTGCCACAAGTAAACTAGAAAATKATATATTTCTGTTGTACAGAAGGATTGTCAAATAGTTATCTGTGTTAAGTCTGGTCAGTAGCTAGGTTTCCATCCAAATGACCACAGATTTTCATGCAAATATTCAAAAATCTTTCGAAAGAAAATATGCGCATTTCCCCGCCGGTGGTGTGTTTCCACCAAACTGACTTGTTACAGATACAAATCAGATAACGTAGTGCACACAACATTTCATTTTTCTCTTAAGTTTTCATATACTGTATAAAAATCTAAAGTTAAATGTGTTTCCATCGCTTTTTTAACTATGACGATAGTTTGTCACAACAACTGTTGCGTTAAATAACAAATAGGCCTACTCTGATCTTGGCAAGTGGGCTCTAGCCAACAGCTCACATATATATTGCAGGTAGGCTGTGCATGATGAGATTATTATGGATAAGAGTGAGAATATTTGTATTTGTCAAATGTCAGTTAAGCATCGATCATAATGTCACCAGAATAAGACCCTCGATATTTATTGGAAAGAAGAATCGAGACCACCGTGCATTTTCACCACCCTGTGAAGTTCCTCGTAGATTACAGTATTTCATCTGTAGCCTAATAAACTGCATTGTTTCCCAAGTCATAGTGGGAGGACCACAGACCATGTTATTGTATGACTCCAAGTTTACTTTGATATGATTATTAAAACAATATTTGCACATGAAGGCAAACCACTGCCATTTCTCACATAATTCATTTTACTGACACAAAAAGGTCCCACCATTACGAACGAACAAATAATCTGTCGGCATTAATAAAATTGTACCGACACTTCCTGTTTCTATCTGAGCTATCATTATTTATTTTTATACGGAAGGACTTTACTCGCATAAAAATTGTGGATGGAAACGTGGTTAATGAATAGGATACATTTATGCAGAAGTGCATTAGTGGAAACCAAGACTGTTCTCAGGGCAGACCTGGTTGTAGCTACTGTAGAAATGTTTGAGTTGCGTCGGGGACAATTATAGAATTTGACCTTACCCTAATCATTATCATAACCTTAACCTAATTCTCCTAACCTGCCACATTCATTATCCTAACCTGCTGCTTAAATTCTCCTAACCTGCTACAAAAAGTCACTTCTACTAGTAAAAAATAAAAAACTTAATTGGTAGTTAATAGTAGAGGGCAAAAATGCAGTGAAGTTTTTTTGGAAAGCAGGACTAACAGTGAGCTTTAGGAAGCGGTAATATGATGCCCACTAATGGTTGCAGTTGAAATCAGCTGTGAGGGTGATTTTAGCACATATTGATGGTTTAACGAGAAATCAACTGGTGATAATCTGGTGGCCATCGATGGTTGCAATTGACRCGCTGAGTCTACCATAAAACCTAACCGAGCCTACAATGTGACATGACCCATCACATCATGTATCACTGCCGCAGCGTGGCAAGAAGTAACATCCTAAAAAACACCAAAACTATGCAACACATAAATGGCTCCTAGCTTCCCAGGCATAAGATACTTTCTGTTCCTAACACTAAAACTGAAACGAAATAATATAAAAAGGAAATATACATGTTTTTTAAAATAAAACTTAAACTAAAGAAAAGCGACTAAAGTGGATCTGAAAACTAACTGAAACTAAACCGAATTTCAAATACAAATCTTAAAAGTAATATAAATAAAAACGAATATAAAAACACAAAACTATGATAACCTTGGTGTGTTCTAGCTGCACAAGGATTTTCCTTCGGTGACCATAATGATTTGAATTTAATTGAATCTGTAACACAAAACATCTGATGGCATTTACTCTTTGGTCAAGTTTAATGGAGAAAGACAATTAGTGACCTTGAAGGAAATAGATGTGATTACTTTTTAAAAGTCATTCTTCCACCCCTTTCCTACCCTTCTTTTTGAAATGTTCTTCTTTGTGGGGCACACAGGGTAACAACAGACACAGGCAATGCCTTTTTCGTTTCTAACACGACGCTACAAATCCATACAGGTAAATGTTGTTGGGCTATAGCTGTATTTTCGCTCCTTCTGGAAAAAAAGACAAAGAAATCAACAACTGAAGACTGGTGTGAAGCACAAACAAATATWTTTTTTTTTCTTGTCCCAATCAATTATAAAACAATGAACTGTCAAATGGTAAACTACAACAATGTTTACATTTAAATTGGATATTTCATTGATGGAACATAAACGCCATTGATAACTCAAGGTTACTTGTGTAACCCCGGTTCTACGAGAATATGAGTGAGATGTCTCACTATGGGATACGACTAGGGGGAGTCTCACAAGCTTGAAGTATGCAATCACACAGCTTCTAAGGTGTTGAGTGGTGAGTGGCAAATTAGGTGAGCCCCTCTCCTTCCTAAAGAGAGCCACTTGCCCACCCACTGGTCATTCTTGAGCATGCCTCTCTTCCTTATTGCGAGCAGGGAAATGCAGTGTGACATGTCGCTCATATTCTCATAGAACCCGGGGTTGTTGTGATTTTGGCTATGGATAGTCCTCTATTAGTTGCTTCACATGGGGCACCAGAATATGTTGTGACTTTGGCTATGGATATTCAAGATCATTTATTGACTAATTACTTTAATAATTAATAGATCTAATGAATTGTAATTATTTTGGTTATCCTATCCAAATGAATCTAAGGGGGGCACCATTAAGGGTTTTTATAAAGAGAGACCCTTTAATTAACTTTATCAGTAGCGTAGCAGTAGTGTTGTACCAATCCTACATCAACAACAGTCTTAATCAACAGTCAGTCACTAGAGTATATTCTCATTCTGAAAGTTGTCGGGCTTGGAAACTTCAAGGACGCAATCGCTTGTAAATGAACTCAAGGCCACAGATAATTCATTTTAAGGTTTTATTCACCAGACTAAATAAGTTGGAAAATTAGGTAGTTCATGGGTACGATGGTAAGGCAGGGTATAGGCTAATGGAAAACAATCAATCAAATCAAATGTATTTATTAAGCCCTTTTTACATCAGCAGATGTCACAAAGTGCTTATACAGAAACCCAGCCTAAAACCCTAAACAGCACACAATGCAGATGTAGAAGCAAGGTGGCTAGGAAAAATTCCCTAGAAAGGCAAAACCTAGGAAGAAACCTAGAGAGGAACCAGGCTGAGGGGTGGCCATTCCTCTTCTGGCTGTGCTGGGTGGAGATTATAAGAGTACATGGCCATTAAGGCCAGATTGTTTTTCAAGATGTTCAAATGTTCATAGATGACCAGCAGGGTCAAATAATAATCACAGTGGTTGTAGAGGGTGCAACACGTCAGTACCTCAGGAGTAAATGTCAGTTGGCTTTTCATAGCCAACCATTCAGAGGTCAAGACAGCAGGTGCAGTAGAGAGAGTGGGAGAGAGCGAGAGAGAGAGAGATGAAAACATCAGGTCCGGGACAAGGTAGCACATCCGGTGAACAGGTCAGGGTTCCATAGCCGTTGAAACTGGAACAGCAGCACGACCAGGTGGACTGGGGACAGCCYGAAGTCATCAGGACAGGTAGTCCTGAGGCATGGACCTAGGGCTCAGGTCCTCTTGGAGGGGAGGGAGAGAGAGAAATAATTAAAGGAAGTACACTTAAATTCACACAGGACACCAGATATAACAGACTGACCCTAGTCAACACAGTTATTGAGGTGAGAATCTCCACAGCTCAATATAAACTTCCATACTCAAACTCAGCAAATACAACAGTACATATATTCACATGACTTTTGAGGACGAGATGGTCATATCAGTTTAGAAGGAAAGTACGATGGGCTCCACCAACACTTCCCAATTGTGAAATTATAGTTTCATCAACCGGGAATCGCCAGTGGGATAGGTTTGCATCTGAATGTGGACATTGCAGCGACAGTAATAATCATGATATGTAATTACAATAAAAAGTTAGTGCCACCACTTTTACACAGACACAGCGTCACACAAAAGGGGAATTCAATGCAATGAAGCATTTACGTGAATTCGAGTGCTGTCTGGTTCAGTTGAGTTTCCATTTCTGACGGAGTTGTACAGAGGTGAAAAGGAGTGAGTGGTCCTGGCTTCAGAGCTTACGGTCAAAGAAGCTACTTCCCTCGTTAGAGCTCATGCGCAAGGAACCCTCTTTCTCTCTCAGTCATTCAGTCCAAAGAGATAAGGTTTGTTAACAAAGATCCAAGATCCAAGATGACGTAGCAGTCAGACGTCTTTGTCCTTCGTCTTGTCGTGTCCCATGTATATATCTTTTAATAGCTTTTTCTTTGCATATCTTTTTTATKTTTTTCTCAACCTCAACTTCAAAATACTCTCCTGCAACCCGCCTCACCCAATGTGGTGTGGATCAGTTTTTTCTAAAGTATTTTTATTTACCTCGGAACCGGAATCCCCCAACAGAAGCTAGCCAGGTCACTAGCTACTAGCTAGTAGTCAGCTAACCACTGCTAGCGGTCATCAGCTAACCTTTAGCTCGGAAAGCTCTCGCCAGTTTGTACAACGCAACTCAAACTAGAGCATACCGGACCTATTTTCTCTCCATATCCCCGGATTCCTACCGCAAGCTCTGAAACTTTTCACCGGATCATCGAAGCTAGCTAGCTGCAACCCGAGTGACTACTCCTGGCTAACGTCTGTCCCGAAGCAATCACCAATTAGCCTGGAGCTAGCCCATGCTAGGCCCATTCTCCCGGCTAGCTGAAGAGGCCCATCAGAAACTCCTGGGCTACAATACCCGGACCCCTTCTACTGCCGGTACAGGGCCCGGAACCCCGCCGATCCTTCACGACTGGACTACCGACGTAACCTGCTCGAGGGGCCCCTACGCCACAACGTCCCCTGAATGCCCATCTGCTAGCCGCGGACCACTAGCTGTCTAGAGCATATTGGACTGTTAACTGAATAGATCCATTGGCCAATTTCTTGGGCCACTATACCTATTTTGCCAATTGGACTTGGACCCCTCTGCTACTCGGAACCCTACTAATCTATCACGACTGGTCTATCGACGTCACCGCACGCGGAGGCTAAAACAGACTTTCCTCCATCGCAACGTCCTTCTAAGGCCCTTCCGCTAGCTTCCTAGCCCCGGCCTGCTAGCTGTCTGAATTGCCGTGTCTCCAGCCAGCCCAACCCCTCACTGTACCCCTATGATCACTCGGCTACGCATCGCTATCCCTAATATCAATATGCCTTGTCCATTACTATCCTGGTTAGTGATTATTGTCTTATTTCACTGTAGAGTCTCTAGCCCTGCTCAATATGCCAACCATTTAGTTACTCCTCCCACATATGCGGTGACATCACCTGGTTTAAACGTCTCTAGAGACAATATCTCTCTCATCATTACTCAATGCCTAGGTTAACCTCCAATGTACTCACATCCTACCATACATTTTTCTGTACGTTATGCTTGAAACTATTCTATCGCGCCCAGAAACCTGCTCCTATTGCTCTCTGTTCTGAACGTTCTAGACGACCAGTTCTGTTAGCCTTTAGCCGTACCCTTATCCTACTCCTCCTCTGTTCCTCTGGTGATGTAGAGGTTAATCCAGGCCCTGCAGTGCCTAGCTTCACTCCTACTCCGCAGGTGCTCTCATTTGTTGACTTCTGTAAACGTAAAAGCCTTGGTTTCATGCATGTTAAAATTAGAAGCCTCCTCCCTAAGTTTGTTTTAATCACTGCTTTAGCACACTCTGCCAACCCGGATGTCCTAGCCGTGTCTGAATCCTGGCTTAGGAAGACCACCAAAAACCCAGAAATTTCCATCCCTAACTATAACATCTTCTGACAAGATAGAACTGCCAAAGGGGGCGGTGTTGCAATCTATTGCAGAGATAGCCTGCAGAGTCTTGTCTTACCATCCAGGTCTGTACCCAAACAATTCGAGCTTCTACTTTTAAAAATCCACCTTTCCAGAAACAAGTCTCTCACCGCTGCCACATGCTATAGACCACCCTCTGCCCCCAGCTGTGCCTTGGACACCATATGTGAATTGATTGCCCCCATCTATCTTCAGAGCTTGTGCTGCTAGGTCACCTAAACTGGGACATGCTTAACACCCCGGCCATCCTACAATCTAAGCTTGATGCCCTCAATCTCACACAAATTATTAATGAACCCACCAGGTACCACCCCAAATCCGTAAACACTGGCACCGTAATAGATATCATCCTAACCAACTTGCCCTCCAAATACACCTCTGCTGTTTTCAACCAAGATCTCAGCGATCACTGCCTCATTGCCTGCATCCGTAACGGGTCTGCGGTTCAAACGACCACCCCTCATCACTGTCAAAATCGCTCCCTAAAACACTTCAGTGAACAGGCCTTTCTTATCGACCTGGCCCGGGTATCCTGGAAGGATATTGACCTCATCCCATCAGTAGAGGATGCCTGGTTATTCTATAAAAGTGCCTTCCTCACCATCTTAAATAAGCATACCACATTCAAAAAAATGTAGAACCAGGAACAGATATAGCCCTTGCTTCTCTCCAGACCTGACTGCCCTTGACCAGCACAAAAACATCCTGTGGCATTCTGTATTAGTATCGAATAGCCCCTGTGAAATGCAACTTTTCAGGGAAGTTAGGAACCAATATACACAGGCAGTTAGGAAAGCTAAGGCTAGCTGTTTCAAGCAGAATTTTCATCCTGTAGCACAAACTCAAAAAAGTTCTGGGACACTGTAAGGTCCATGGAGAATAAGAGCACCTCCTCCCAGCTGCCCACTGCACTGAGGCTAGGAAACACTGTCACCACCGATAAATCCACTATAATTGAGAATTTCAATAAGCATTTTTCTACGGCTGGCCAAGCTTTGCACATTGCTACACTTACCACCATCAACAGCCCTGCACCCCCCACAGCAACTCGCCCAAGCCTCCCCCATTTCTCCTTCACCCAAATCCAGATAGCTGATGTTCTGAAAGAGCTGCAAAGTCTGGACCCCTACAAATCAGCTGGGCTAGAAAATCTGGACCCTCTCTTTCTAAAATGATCTGCCGAAATTGTTGCAACCCCTATTACTAGGCTGTTCAACCTCTCTTTCGTATCACCTCAGATTCACAAAGATTGGAAAGCTGTTGCGGTCATCCCCCTCTTCAAAGGGGGAGACACTCTAGACCCAAACTGCTATAGACCTATATCTATCCTACCCTCCCTTTCTAAGGTCTTCAAAAGCCAAGATATAAAAAAACAGATTACTGACCATTTAGAATCCCACCATACCTTCTCCGCTATGTAATCTGGTTTCAGAGCTGGTCATGGGTGCACCTCAGCCACGCTCAAGGTCCTAAACAATATCATAACCACCATCCATAAGAGACATTACTGTGCAGCCGTATTTATCAACCTGGCCAAGGCTTTCGACTCTGTCAATCACCACATTCTTATCGGCAGACTCAACAGCCTTGGTTTGTCAAATGATTGCCTCGCGTGGTTCACCAACTACTTCTCTGATAGAGTTCAGTGTGTCAAATCGGAGGGCCTGTTGTCCGGGCCTCTGGCAGTCTCTATCGGGGTGCCACAGGTTTCAACTCTTGGGCCGAATCTCTTCTCTGTATACATCAATGATGTCGCTCTTGCTGCTGCTGATTCTCTGATCCACCTCTACGCAGACAACACCATTCTGTATACATCTGGCCCTTCTTTGGACACTGTGTTAACTAACCTCCAGACGAGCTTCAATGCCATACAACTCTCCTTCCGTGGCCTCCAACTGCTCTTAAATGCAAGTAAAACTAAATGCATGCTATTCAAGCGATCGCTGCCCGCACCTGCCCGCCCGTCCATCATCACTACTCCGGACGGTTCTGACTTAGAATATGTAGACAACTACAAATACCTAGGTGTCTGGTTAGACTGTAAACTCTCCAAAATTAAATCTAGAATCGGCTCGCTATTTCGCAACAAACCATCCTTCATTCATGCTGCCTAACATACCCTCGTAAAACTGCCCACCCTACCGATCCTTGACTTTGGCGATGTCATTTACAAAATAGCCTCCAACACTCTACTCAACAAATTGGATGCAGTCTATCACAGTGCCGTCTGTTTTGTCACCAAAGCCCCATATACTGCCCACCACTGCGACCTGTACACTCTCGTTGGCTGGCCTTCGCTTCATACTTGTCGCCAAACCCACTTGCTCCAGGTCATCTACAAGTCTCTGCTAGGTAAAGCCCCGCTTTATCTCAGCTCACTGGTCACCATAGCAGCACCCACCCGTAGCACGCACTCCAGCAAGTATATCTCACTGGTCACCCCCAAAGCCAGTTCCACCTTCGGCCGCCTTTCCTTCCAGTTCTCTGCTGCCAATGACTGGAACGAACTGCAAAAATCACTGAAGCTGGAGGCTTATATCTCCCTCACTAGCTTTAAGCACCAGCCGTTTTTTTTCTTTTCTCCTTTGCACCCCAATATCTATACTAGCACATTCAACTTCTGCACATCTACAATTCCAGTGTTCAATTGCTATATTGTAATTACTTCGCCTCCATGGCCTATTTATTGCCTTACCTCCCATATCCTACCTCATTTGCACACACTGTACAATTGACTGTATGTTTGTTTATTCCATGTGTAACTCTGTGTTGTTGTATGTGTCAAAACGCTTTGCTTTTTCTTGGCCAGGTCGCAGTTGTAAATGAGAACTTGTTCTCAACTAGCCTACCTGGTTATATAAAGATGAAATGAAAAAATGAAAAAAATGAAATAAGGCACTATGATGCAATGTAAGGTTCGGGTCCCCTTTTTGGGAGAGATGAAGACTCTGCGGTTCGTCATGAGTGATCAGAGGGTGGTGTTCATTACTTTCAGGTGATTCTTCTGTTTGAGTAGGATGGTGCAAGTCAAAATTACGTACAGTAATTCTCACAACAATTGATCATTAAACCTCTAAGGCGTGGCCGCACCTCATGAAGATCTGAGTAAGAGTCTCACTACTTATAGTGTGGGAGGTCTCAGCCAGGAAGTGTCACAAAGACTGCCCGGTCACGCCTTCGAGTTTAGCATAGGGCATGTCAATAATGAAACAAAACCTAAGATTTGCTCATAAGTGTTCACAGAATGTTTTGAATAAACAAAAAATCTCTAGGATGAAATATGTAGTCTGAGAGTACAAATATGGCCATGGTAATATCCATACATTTGATGTTACAGAGAAACACACATCATAACTCCTTTTAATGACATAGGAGGACCAGAAGATAAATATCACATTATATTAACATGTCATGTTAACATGTCATGAGTCATTCAGTTTAACCCATGCAGATCACGAGACGGTCTGTTTTCTGTCTGCTGGCTGCCCTCAGGGCTATTCATAGTCGTAAACGGGGAAGAAGAGAGGAGTTTGTCTTTCGATAGGGGATGACCTCTCCCCTTTTCATTCCATTGATGCTGCACAGAGAATCTGTTTTCTACCACCCTCCTGAGGCTGAATGACTCCGCTTGTGGGCCCTTGAGTTCTATTTCAAATACTCGTTTCGATGTCTCGCTATAGGATATGCCCAACTCCGATAACACAGACATGCTCTCCAAAGCCTGGGTAGTTCCAACAGAATCAGCCCTCAGAGGCTCCCACATCGAGGGAGTATGCTTGCCTGGCTACCCAAACTCCTTGCTCTGGCCAAACACTATGCCCGTCCACGGACGTTAGTGTCATCTCTGCAATGTGTCTGGATCTGACTACCTCCCGATGATTTGTAGAAAGCAAACACATTCTAACCATTCTGATTGCTTATGGAAACCAATGGGTTGGGCCAGAGATAGAACACAAGTGTGCAAAGTGGCATTTTGAAAATGTTTAATTTGCTTTGATACTCTGATTGGTTAGAGATGATCCAATCGCTGATAACTTTGTTTTGTACAATAACCCTCATTTTGGTGTCACCACAAACAACTTCAACAATGGGACTCTCAGGCTGAATTATTTAGCGAACGTAGAGCACGGAAGAATTCAGTTTGAGTCGTCAGGCAGAGAGTATGCCCAACCATGGTACAGTGACATCCAGTCAGTAAAGACCTAATAAAAATATGAGCTTGTGGCCCAACATGCCATAGCGCAAATCTCCCATAAGGATATGCCTTATAACAGTGCCCAAAAGGTAACCATACCTCTGATGGAATGAGATCTTCCGGGCTGTAGTCCTTGCTATTATATTTTCCAATACAACAATCTCCACTATCTCAAGAAAGCCATTAGTTGTCACTCTAGCACAATACTCATGCTTTCATCCAAGCAATTGCGCCAGGCGCATGCTGGACACGAATGGTGGAAACTCTCTACTTTTGTAAAACGGGAAGAGAAGCTCCAGGGCATGACAACACAGTTGCCGCTGTCCCTATCCACAAAGGCGGGGTTTGGCTACCTAGGTACCTACTGTAGGAGGACCCTGGGGCAAAGTATGTGCAGCCCTCTCACTCGCTTTGCAGGTGTAGAAGGGTAGACGGTAAAGCGGGTTAGAAAGAGAAGTATTACTACTTTGCTCTTTAATAACAGTCCCCTCTGGGCTTGGGCCAAGACAGACAAGACACATAGCTAATATTTTTCTTAGGATTAGGACATCTGGTTAACAGCATGTTTCCTTCTTACTTTTAGCTACACCGGTTGACACTGTTCGACATTCCATTGGCAGTTTTCTGGTGCAAAAGCCCCGCTCGGTGACACTATATAGCCATACCTATTTCCACTGGGCCGAGCTCCCTGCCATCCAGGATCTCTACACCAAGCGGTGTCAGAGGAAGGCCACAAAAAATTGTCATGCCATAGCCTTTTCTCTTTGCTACCGCACAGCAAACGGTACCAGCACACCAACTCTGGAATCAACGGAACACTTAACAGCTACCCCTAAGCCATAAGACTGCTAAACAAGACTGCTAAATAGCTAATCAAATGGCTACCCGAACTGCCTGCATTGACCCTTGCACTGACTCTATGCACACACACACTGGAGTCTACCCACATACTTACACCACAAAACACAAACACACACACACACTGCTGCTACTGTCTATTATCTATCCTGTTGCCTAGTCACTTTACCTCTACCTATATGTACATAGCTACCTCAATTACCTCATACACCTGCACATCGACATAACAGAGAGTAGCAGCAGTGTAAAAGAGGGGGAGGGGCTATGCAAATAGTCTGGGGTAGCCATTTGATTAGATGTTCAGGGGTCTTATGGCCTGGGGGTAAAAGCTGTTTAGAAGCCTCTTGGAGCTAGACTTGGCGCTCCGGTACCACATAGGGGCATGCTCAGTCCTCCTTTTCCTGTAGTCCACAATCATCTCTTTTGTTTTGATCACGTTGAGGGAGAGGTGGTTGCCCTTGAACCACACGGTCAGGTCTCTGACCTCCTCCCTATAGGCTGTCTCGTRGTTGTCGGTGATCAGGCCTACCACTGTTGCGTCATCTGCAAATTTAATGACGGTGTCGGAGTCGTGCCTGGCCGTGCAGTCATGAGTGAACAGGGAGTACAGGAGGGGACTGAGCACGCACCCCTGAGAGGCCCCCGTGTTGAGGATCAGCATGGCGGATGTGTTGTTACCTACCCTTATCACCTGGGGGCGGCCCATCACGAAGTCCAGGGTCCAGTTGCAGAGGGAAGAATCTAATCCCAGGGTCCTTAGCTTAGTGATGAGCTTTGAGGACACTATGGTGTTGAACGCTGAGCTGTTCAACACCATAAACAGGTGGTTCCTTTTGTCCAGGTGTGAAAGGGCAGTGTGGAGCACAATGGAGATTGCATCATCTGTGGATCTGTTGGGATGGTATGCAAATTGGAGTGGGTCTAGGGTTTCTGGGATAATGGTGTTGATGTGAGCCATAACCAGCCTTTCAAAGCACTTCATGGCTACAGACGTGAGTGCTACGAGTCGATAGTCATTTAGGCAGGTTACCTTAGTGTTCTTGGGTACAGAGACTATGGTGGTCTGCTTGAAACATGTTGGTATTACAGACTCAGACAGGGAGAGGTTGAAAATGTCAGTGAAGAAACTTGCCAGTTTGTCAGTGCATTTTCGGAGCACACGTCCTGGTAACCCGTCTGGCCCTGCGGCCTTGTGAATGTTGACCTGTTTAAAGGTCTTACCCAAATCGGCTGCAGAAAGCGTGAACACATGTTAGTCTACAGCTGTTGTTTACGAAGCATGTGACAAATAAAATGTGATTTAGATTTATTGAAAATTAAACCCACTAGGAAATGGGTGTTTTCATAACGAACTGAAGCTTGTATCCCTACGTAATAGTAGACACCCTTGCACATCAATTCTCCGCTATGAGAAAGAGCTGTCCACAATCCCGATGACTCGTGGTCAACATAGGTTGTGTGGTGGCATCCACTGGTGACTTTAAAGAGAATCACTTTTATCTGAATAACATAGCTCTGTGCTCCTGGTTGCAAGGAGACAGAGAGTGATGTATTTATGGAGGCACAGTGCTGTTAGGCACGGAGTGAGGACAGTGCTTGTTGGTGACTAACATGTACTCGTCCAGCCTCGTTTTGAACCTCAAAAGGGGCTAAGGGGAGAGTTTTAACCTCTTTCAGCTTGGGGGCACTATTTTTATGTTTGGAAAAATAACGTTCCCAAGGTAAACAGACTATTTCTCAGGCCCAGATGCTAGAATATGCATATAATTTACAGGATAGAAGTTTCCAAAACTGTCAAAATATTGTCTGTGAGTATAACAGAACTGATTTTGCAGGCTAAAACCTGAGGAACTCCAACCCGGAAGTGCGTTTTATTTGGAAAAATCCCTGTTCCATTGCCTGCCCCTCCTCCATTTAACTTCTCTGCGCTACGAATCCCGTTAGCGGGATCCCTGTCCTAAACAACCGCTAGAATTGCAGGGTGCCAAATGCAAAAATATTACTAAAAATATTTATAATCATGCAATCACAAGTGAAATATACCAAAACACAGCTTAGCTTGTTGTTAATCCACCTATCGTGTCAGATTTTGAAAATATACTTTACAGTGAAAGAAATCCAAGTATTTGTGAGTGTCGCAATCAATGCTACAACAGTTAGCCTTATATTAGCTTGGTTAGCTTGGTCACGAAAGTCAGAAAAGCAATAAAATTAATCGCTTACCTTTGATAATCTTCGGATGTTTCCTCTCACGAGACTCCCAGTTACACAACAAATGTTATTTTTGTTTGATAAATATTACTTTTATCACAAYGAAACGCCATTTGGGTTGCACGTTATGTTCAGAAAACCAAAGCCTTGTTCCGTTCGACAAATTCCAAAAAGTATCCGTAATGGTCGTAGAAACATGTCAAATGTTTTTTATAATCAATCCTCAGGTTGTTTTTAACAAACATAATCGATAATCGATAAGATTCCTTTCCCAATGGCTTCCTCAGGCTGTGACCAGGCTTTAGACATAGTTTCAAGCTTTTATTTTGAAAAATTAGCGAGATTTAGCAAAACGRGTCAGGTGTCCTTTGATTAGTTCATGCGCCCGAGAGTTGTAGCTCTACATTTTCTTTCTCTGTAGTAATGAATAGTTTACCGTCCGGTTGAAATATTATCGATTATGTATGTTAAAAACAACCTGAGGATTGATTATAAAAAACGTTTGACATGTTTCTACGAACATTACGGATACTGTTTGGAATTTTCGTCTGCCCTTCAGGACCGGAACGAGCCTGTGGTTTTCTGAACATAACGCACAAACCAAATGGCGGTTTTTGGTTATAAAACTAATCTTTATCGAACAAAAATAACATTTATTGTGTAACTGGGAGTCTCGTGAGTGCAAATATCCGAAGATCATCAAATTAATTAATTAATTAATTAAAATTAATTAATTTTATTGCTTTCCTGACTTTCGTGACCAAGCTAATTTGCGGCTAGCTGTTCTTACTGTTTTGTCTAGTGATTGATAAACTCACAAACGCTTGGATTGCTTTCGCTGTAAAGCATATTTTCAAAATCTGACTCGATAGGTGGATTAACAACAAGCTAAGCTGTGTATTGGTATATTTCACTTGTGATTTCATGATTATAAATATTTTTAGTATTTTTTATTTATTTGGCGCTCTGCAATTCAGTGGTTGTTTACGAAAATGATCCCGCTAAAGGGATCTGTGCGTCAAAAAGTTAACTTGGAGGGCACTTGGGTAAGTTAGCACAAAAACGACTGAACATTACATGAACTATGCTAGAGAGCCAAGCTAGCAGTGGTACAGCCAGCCTTGACGCATCAGCTTGCCTGTTTCATGCCGTCTCGTAGTGGGGCCGGCTCAGTTATTAAGCACTAAGCAAACTAAGAGAGCTAATCTAGCAATACCTAGACTGATTAGCTCGCTGGTGCTAGTCGTGCGGACTAGTAGCATGGCTTATGTACACGGTAAACCCTTACAACACCAAACTCGTTTGAAAGCTTAACTAGCTAGTGTTCACCTATTTGGCTAATGGCTTAGCTAACTAATARCAAGTTAGCATAAAACAACCATATGAATAGAGTTGTTTCTACAATCTTGATTCTTTTGACCATAGTACCATGAGGTGTAGCTGAAAACAAGTGAGCGTTAGGTGTACTAAACAAAAGAAGCAAGGCGGCCAGTAGTAGCTGACTTTTCAGCATTGCCGTGAATTAGCCTTCACAGGTGTAAGCCAGCTCATTAGAAGTTTCGCGGCTAATGGCTAGCTGAAGTGAGTACTGTATTAATGCTATAGCCATGAGGCTAGTTCTAGTGTTAGCTAGCTAGTAACCACCTCATGAGGCTATGGGTATGCTATAGCTTAGCACAGTGCTAGCCGAATGGAACAACAACGTGGGTGCGTTGTTTGAATTCCGGCTGAAAATCTTCCACGACCGTAATCCCGTGAGGCTAAACAAATCTGTCTATTGAACAAAAACAAGTGAACACAGGTTGTACTAAATGAGAGAAGGGAGCTAGCAATACTATCGTCTGGGTAGGTAGGGTACTCGTTTCCAAGTTAGACACGCTTATGCCACCATATGTGCAGGTAGGAATGCTAGTGTTGTTAACTTACTTTCCAGTGAGCTAGCCACCATAAGCTAGCTAGTTAGAAGCCTTGCGGCTAATGCTAGCTAGTGTTAGCACAGTGTGAACTCTACATGAAGGTAGTAATGTATGGGCTAGCTAGCAGCTGCCTTATGGCTAAGGTGTGCTGTAGCTAGTATATTGCTGGCCGGGAGGAAACCGTGTGTGGGCAGTTCGACTTCAGGTAACTATTCTCTCACAAATGTAGAGTTGTGAGGCTAGCCAGTTGGTCGAGTAAATGTAGGTTTGATCTAGATGAGAGAGGAGAGCTAGCAATAGTACCGTATTGCAGGTGTAATTCTGGTGTGGTTAGTTTGCTTTGTAGATAGCTAGACAGGTTAGCTTTGCGGTGGGAGCTAGCTCTTTGTTAATGTTGTTAGCTTGCTTTGAAGCTAACTAGCCAGGTCAGCTAAAGCCTTGCGGAGGGAGCTAGCCTTTTGTTAGTGTGGTCAGATAGCTTTGCAGCTAGCAAAGTTGGCTAAGGCCTTACTTTGGCCAACTTTGCGTGTGCTAATCGAGTTAGCTGAAGCCTTGCAGCAAGGGCCAACCCAGTCTTGGTAGCTAACCTTGTGACGCTAGCTAAAACCAGAGACTGAACGAGCAGAAAGTGCATTCTACTCGAAGCAAAACTTTCCTTTCAGCCAGTACTCACCAGTACTCAACTACCAACAGGAGCTGAGATCCTACGTTTGGCAGCGTTTACTTCATGGTTTGCCTGAGAACAGCTCAGTAGGAAGGGAGGTATGTAGTCGTGCTGAGGAGAGCGTTTTGTGAACGTTGTCACTTCCGCAAGGAAGAGAGGCGAGAATGACCAGTTGGCGGGCGAGTGGCTCCCTTTACAGAGGAGAGGAGCTCACCTCATTTGCCACTCGATCTGTCTGTCTCCAACAGATGCTGTGTGATTGGATGCTTGGAGCTTGTGACATGCCCCCTAGGTGTATTCCATAGTGAGACATCGAAAGTATTTGAAATAGAACAGGTATTATCGGAGTGTTTTATTTCGGGATCTCAAAGAGCATTTTGAATATGTGGTAGGACATTGAATCATTTTGTAATAGTGCCACTTGGTGTGTATTGAACATTTTATCAAATACAACAATTGACTGGTATGTTTGCAATGAGTTGATATCCCAGTCTCACCCAAATCATTATCTACAGAGTACAGTAGCAACCCCTTTAATAAGGCAGGAACATGCACTCCAGGTACATGCACTCCAGGTACACACACCATTTCATTTTTACCAAAGTTTATGTGGTCATCATAACAAAAGTAATGTCAGTAAATTCTCTACCTACGTCAAAACAAAACCGGACTTTTATCCAAAATGTAGGAGCATAGCACCCTAATGAGTTTAGGCTAACGTAAATAGTGTTTATCAAATGCATTACTTCTGCAGATGAACAGGTTTGAGGAACAATTTTCTCTATTTGTACAAAAATGTAATTAGTGTTGCACAAAAAAAACCTGAATGGCTAAAATGTGGCTGCACTGCAGGCTATCTTTAAGATAACTCTCTTTGCCAGACACGTTTTGTAATTAGTTTTTCTCCTCCACTGGGATATTCAATAACCTGGAGTTCGAGTGATGGTAAAGAAGATAATGATACTTATCTGCAAAGTTTTCTAACCACAAAAAATGATCCTGTCATTCAAATAGAGGGGATTAAAATAAGAACGTGTTTCTGTCGCAAGTAAACATCAGCCTGAGAAGGACGCTGCCTCATAGAATTATAAGAGTGCAGTACTATAGTTTTGTTCAGAGTAAAATTTTTAACTAAGCTTCCAAATAACGTTTGCTCTTTTTGTAGTAAACAAGGTTGTGTTGAATGAACCAATACAATTATACTAAGAAAATCAGTTAAACTGTTTAGACACTGTGAAATCTGATAATATGTGCAGGGCGACTGCAATGAAGATGACCTGGAACACCGTTACGTGTCACTAGGGTTTTGTTAATCTTATTGTGGAAATGAAAATAACTCCGAATGTTTGTCCACATTAGCTAACGTARATGTAAGTGACTTGAATGAGTAAGAGTCCTGAGAGGATGTCTTGTTTTCTCTCATGTGAAACAACTCACGCAGCGCACGCAGCGATCGCACTGCCTCTCTCTCACTGACGTGGCCCTCCAGGCCCAGACACTGGCCCCTKCACATGATGGACAGCTTTATGAGCCCTAGCTTCGCAGGTTTCGCATTGGGAGATGTGACTGTC
The DNA here is from genome assembly GCF_002910315.2 of Salvelinus sp. IW2-2015. NCBI lineage: Eukaryota > Metazoa > Chordata > Actinopteri > Salmoniformes > Salmonidae > Salvelinus > Salvelinus sp. IW2-2015. The sequence goes on from NC_036838.1 coordinate 28,790,212, forward strand.
TTTGACAGCTTGTTTGTTCTGATTCCACCTGGATGGTCTCACCCCTGAACCGCACCCAGGCCAAACAGGGCCGTAATGGTACACTGACCAAAAACTATTGTTTAACTGTGCCAAATGCATCACTGATTTTAGGTTGGAGGAATATCGTAATACATTGTCAGTAAGAAAGGAAATTAGCTTTGCTCACTTGATGACATTGAGAAAATTATAGAACATGTACAAAAATGTGATCTCACAATGAAAAAGAGGTGGTCTCCTGTGCGTTGAAGTCAATCTCAATGCAATAATACCATAGAAAGAAAGATGTAATCAAACATCTTCAACAAGCAGCAATCTCTATCTCTGTGAGATATTAAGCCTAATGAGGATGAATGCTCCTTTCCACATGTCCAAGGTTCACTGTCAGCTGATTTTGTCACACCTTTCAGCAATGGTGTGCATTTTGTGAGCAGCTGCATTTGACAAACAAAAGTGTTGGAATATGAGTGTGTATGTGTGTGTGTGTGTGTGTGTGTGTGTGGTGTGCGTCAATTGATGAGGATACATGTTTGAGCTCAATATGACATGACCTGCTTTGCCAAGAAATGCAAAAGGTCAGTGAACATGCGGTCAGCCCTGGTGAACACTACAACAAACTAAAAGCCCCACACCACCCTGTGGTGCTCCTATGGGAGAGGTGGTTCATGGGTGAGGAACTTGTTGCAAATGTAGTGTATGTGCACATCCAATAACTTGCAGGTGCTGGGTACAAAAAGAAACCGTGTCGAAACGTTGCACAATAAAACAGCGGGAGCATTAATCGCTGGTATCTATTCTCTATTGATCTTAAGGAAAAACCTTACTGATCATTAAGCTAACCTGCTATAATGACTATGCCACTCCCAATTATGGTTCAAATGAAAATGTACTGTATAAAATGACCCCAGCAAGCTCATAACGTTCTGAGAACCATATGTTTCTTAGAGKTTGGTGAAAGCGTGGTRGTCTTATGGATATTTTGCATCCGACCTTCCCACAACTTTCTGGGAACGGTYTAGGATAGTTGCTCAGTTTTAAAACATTCTTAGCATATTTAAGGAACTTAACAAAAAAATATATATTTTCTTGGTATTTCACTACTTTATCGGAACGTTTCCTAAAAGTTCAAACATGGTTACATTTCATTTAAATATTGGTAATGTTCTAGGAACGTTCTACAAATCGTTTGACATTGGGAATGCACCGGTTTGAGTGTGTCAAGATAAGCAACGCTGCTGGATTGTTCATGCTCAACAGTTTCCCGTGTGTATCAAGAATGGTCCACCACTCAAAGAACATCCAGCCAACTTGACACAACTGTGGAAAGCATTGGAGTCAACAAAAACATGGGCTTTTGACACCTTGTTGTCCATGCCCCGACGAATTGAGGTGGTTATAAAGGCGAATTGGGGTGCAACTCAATATTATGATTTTTTTTGTACACTCAGTGTAGTTCAGAGAACTTTAAAAAAAACGTTATTCTGTACTTCAGAAAAACATTTCCTACAGGTTTCCACATAGTTCTATTTAAAGTCATGTTCTCAAATTGTTCTGAGAGAGTTAAGAAAACATTACATAAAAACCACAAGAAAACTTTAGTAACATTCAGAGAAAGTTATAAGAATGTTATTTAAAAACATATACATTCCGTTCTCAGCATCAACAATACTCTATCCTCTATCTTGTTAACTTTGTTCAGGTGTGTTGGCCATGCCCACTAATTGGCCACACCTAATCTTAATTAGTGATTGTTTGCTTTGAAATAGGGTCTGTTTGAATATACAAAAATTAACAGCTTTGTATGCGTAAAAAAACATGGCATGCTAGTTCCATCCTTATGGCGCAGTGGAATAATTCCATGGATAAACAACCTAATATTATAGGTTTAAATCTCACTGATGCTGTCACAATAAAAAATATATGTTTAAAGAAATTAATTTCCATGTGTCCTACTTGTGCTTGGAGTTCAAAAAAGTTGATCCAAAATAAGCTAGCAGTGTTATCAAAGTCTTATTGAAACATTCAGTAAACATTTTATGGAAGTTATTACAAAAAACTCCAAATAACGGGCCTCTGTATGCCTGTGTAGATTTTCCATAAAAAAAGCAGCCGTTTCCAGCAACAATAGTCATTTACAACATTATCAATYTCTACACTGTATTTCTTATCAATTTGATGTTATTTTAATGGACAAAAAAWMTGTTTTTCTTTCAAAACAAGGACATTTCTAAGTGACCCCAAACTTTTGAACGGTAGTGTACACAGAAGACTGAAATATAACAAAACCGATTGACATAGAAACACCAGATTTTTGTCACTTGTTYCTATTCGTAACATTCCATCCATGGGGCCAAAGAGMGTGCTTTTGGTCAATGACTGCAGGAAAGGGCTAGAATGAAAAACCTGAGTCAAAGCATAATCCCGTTACCATGGAATTGCCCCATGGTAAAGACAGCCACTCAATAAATGAATGCATTAGCAGTAAATGTAAGAAATTGAAGCATGAGTTTCTGAAACATCTGAATGTGAATGAGGGACAAATGCCCGAAGAAGAGAAAAGAGTATAAGAAAGTTTTCAGCTGAGCCATTTGAATAATACATGTTCTGCATACAGCACATACCTTACTTCAGTAATCCAGGTAAAAAAGGAACTTCCAAAGCTGATTCAACAGAATATTGAGAGCTGTTGCAATGGTGCTAGAGTATTTCTTAAAGCTCCATTTGCTGTATCAGAAGTAGCTAAATTACCAACTCCAATCACCAGTCACCCCCTTGCCTAAAGAACCCCTCTCCTCCCCCTTACCTCCACAGGCAATGTGCAGCCCCCCGGTTTCAATTCCGTCTTCACTCATGCACATTCACAAAGCATATCATTAAACACAATAGGGTTTTATCACGGGCTGTCATGAAATACAGCTGGATTTGCATAAAAAAAGTATTTTGCGTACTGAATCTCACACATCCAAGAAATCCCCCCCTCTCTTTCTCTATCTTTCTCTGTCTCTGTCTCTCTCTTTATTTTACACACACACACACACACACACACACACACACACACACACACACACACACACACACACACACACACACACACACACACACACACACAACACACACACACACACACACACACACACAACACCACACACACAACACACACACAGCACACAACACACCACACACACATTATATTTTCATGATTTTAATGCTGTCATAAACAGCTTTAATGATGCACGGTAGAGTCAGGTCCAAAATCATTGGCACCCTTGTTAATGATGAGCAAAAAATACTGTCTAAAAGACTAATAAATAATACAACAATTGAGCTATATTGTATGCTTAAAAATATGGAAATGTATATTATTTTATAGTAATACAATTGCTCAGAGAAAGAGTTTCTGTTWAACAAACAATACTTTTTTTCTCAAAAAGATAGGGCTCCAAAATATTGTTTTGTTTTCAATACCTTTCAATACCTCACCGTGCGAGGATAACGGCACTGAGCTTTAAAAAAAAAAGTTTTATGAGATTAGGGAACACATTGGGAGGGATCTTAGACCATTCCTCCATACAGAACCCTTCCAGATCCTTGATATCCTTTGTCTATGCGTATGGACTGCCCTCTTCAATTCAAACCACAKGTTTTCAATGGGGTTCAAGTCCAGAAACTGAGATGGCCATTGCAAAATGCTGATATTGTGGTCAATAAACCATTTATTTGTTGATTTTGATGTGTGCTTGGTGTTATGGTCCTGCTGGAACATCCACTTGCGGACATGTTTCATCCTCCTAGAAGAGGCAACGAGGTTTTTGGCTAAAATGTCCTGGTACTGGGTAAAGTTAATGATGCCGTTGACCCAAGGATCCCAGGACTAATGGAAGAAAAATAGCCCCGTAACATCAAAGATACACACCATATTTTACAGTAGGTTTGGGGTGGCAGGTAGCCTAGCCGAAAGGTCGCTTGTTCGAATCCCCAAGCCGGCAAGGTGGAAAAATCTGCCGTTCTGCCCTTGAGCAAGGCAGTTTACCCCCAACAGCAACTGCTCCCTGGGTGCCAATGACGTCGATTAAGGCAGCACTCTGCACCTCTCTGATTCAGAGGGGTTGGGTTAGATGAGGAAGACACATTTCGGTTGAATGCATTCAYTTGTAGAACTGACTAAGTATCCCCTTTCCCTTTTCTGCATATGCATCTTRCTTTCGACGGAAAACCTGCCACTGGTGTGCATGGCCAAAGAGCTGTATTTTTCATGCCATCTGACCACAGAACCAGGCATTTACATTTGTTGGATGACATGAAAAGAGAGCTCTTTGGCCACACACACCAGTGGTGTTTTTTGTGTCGAAAGAAAGATGCATGCAGGAAAGAGGTTTGGACTACTGTAAGGCCTTGTTTCAGGGTAGCTATTGCACTAAGCATTCCTGTATAGCATTAAGCATTTTATATTCTTATTATTTACTAATGAAATACAAGACAGTACCACAGTATACAATGGCAGTATTACCTATGGCAAATGTAATGAACAAGTTATGTCACCAACGTCACCAACAAGGTTCAAACCCAGGTCTACTGCATGCTACAAGACTGTGATAGCCTGCTGAGCTATAGCTTAGATACGTTTAATCTATCTAATCAAGACCTAAGTGCAGGTGTTTTTACAGCTACAGCAACTTTGGTTCAGGCAAATAAATCTCATCCCTACATTTGGCTTTTCAATTCAAACCGAATACACCAGCAGGCCAAAGTTATATTAAAAAAAGAATTGAGTTTGCTGCTCTCTCTTTCTTTCCCTCTTTCTTTTTTTTCCATTTCACAGACAAAATATCCTCTGTAGCAACTGTCAGTGTTTACCAAGTGGATTGAGTCTTTATCTGAAGCTTGACATCTAATATATAAAAGAAAATGCCCTGCAGGTCCAATGCTTTTCCATTCCAACCTTCACAAACACAGAGCGGGAAGGGGGAGTGAGGGAGGGAGGGAGAGTTCCCACAGTCAGTCTCACTCACCAGGGAGCATTGGCAAAGTGACAGAACACCAAACGCCATTCACAGAAATCTAGAGACTGTCTGAGAATAAGTAATCGCAAACACCCAGAACTAAAGTCTTATGTAATTCTATCAGATGCTCGATTAATTTCTGGGGGAGACGTGTTAGAAAATGTACTAACGAGACTAGCGAGGTCTCTACCGCTATAACGCAAGAGGATAAAAGCCATTCACATGCTACACACAGAAGTTGATACATGGTACAGACTTCAGACTAGTCTCTCCAGAGGAGTCCCTTGAAGCTTGTGGGGGTCGTAGAGCAAAGGTTCAGTGTGATGACGTCATGGCAGGGGTTTCCAATAGACAGCACAGCCACAAAGTCAAAATTGGCTATATCGTAAAAATGAATGAAAACTAAAATTAAGTGGAGTTTATGACTTTGTGGCCATGGTAACTAGTGACGACCCAGGGCAGGATGTCAAAATCAATGGAGGAAGGTAAGGACCATCCTCCTCAGTGAATTAATAAAAATTGTGAAACATAAGGTACATTTTTACTCCTGAACTTATCTTTTATTTTATTTCACCTTTATTTAACCAGGTAGGCTAGTTGAGAAGTTCTCATTTACAACTGCGACCTGGCCAAGATAAAGCTAGGCAGTGCAACACAGACAACAACACAGAGTTACACATGGAATAAACAAACATACATTCAATAATACAATAGAAAAAGTCTATATACAGTGTGTGCAAATGAAGTAGGATAACGGAGGTAAGGCAATAAATAAGCCATAGTGGCGAAATAATTACAATATAGCAATTAAACACTGGAGTGATAGATGTGCAGAAGGTGAGTGTACAAGTAGAGATACCGAGGTGCAAAGGAGCAAAATAAATAAAATAGATAACAGTATGGGGATGAGGTAGTTGGATGGGCTATTTACAGATGGGCTATGTTATAGTTAGGGATGGAAATGTCAGGATTTTTGGTGGTCTTCCTAAGCCAGGATTCAGACACAGCTAGGACATCCGGGTTGGCAGAGTGTGCTAAGGCAGTGAATAAAACAAACTTAGGGAGGAGGCTTCTAATGTTAACATGCATGAAACCAAGGCTTTTACGGTTGCAGAAGTCAACAAATGAGAGCGCCTGGGGAATGGGAGTGGAGCTAGGCACTGCAGGTCCTGGATTAACCTTTACATCACCAAAGGAACAGAGGAGGTGTAGGATAAGAGTACGGCTAAAGGCTAACAGAACTGGTCGTCTAGCACGTTCGGAACAGAGAGTAAAAGGAGCAGGTTTCTGGGCATGGTAGAATAGATTCAAGGCATAATGTACAGACAAAGGTATGGTAGGACGTGAATACAGTGGAGGTAAACCTATGCACTGAGTGACGATGAGAGAGATATTGTCTCTCGAAACATAATTTTAACCAGGTGAGGTCACCGCATGTGTGGGAGGTGGAATTTAAGGGTTAACTAAGATGTATTGAGCAGGGCTAGAGGCTCTACAGTGAAATAAGGCAATAATTACTAACCAAAACAGCAATGGACAAGGCATATTGACATTAGGGAGAGGAATTGATAGCCGAGTAATCATAGGGGTCCAGTGAGTGGCTCGGGCCGGAGACACGGTGATTCAGGCAGCTAGCGGACCGGGGCTAGCAAGCTAGCAGAAGGGCCTTAGAGGGACGTCACGATGGAAGAAAGTCTATTGTAGCCACCTCATGCTGTTARGTCTGCAGACCAGTCGTCGTTGATCAGCAGGGCTTCGTGTGGTAAAAGGGGTCCAGGCCAATTGGCAGAATAGGTATAGTGTCCAAAGAATTTATCCGATTGGCCTCTTAAGCTAACAGTCCGATTTGCTCTAGACAGCTGGTGGGCCGCGGCTAGCAGGCTAGCATATGGGCATTCAGGGGACGTCACGACGGAAGAGCCAGTTGTTAAACCCCCTCGGGTGAATTATGTCAGTTTCCAGTCGTGAAGGGTCGGCGGGGGTCCAGGCCAATTGGCAAAATAGGTATTGTAGCCCAAGGAGTGGCCGATGGACCTCTTCGGCTAGCCGGGAGATGGGCCTAGCATGGCTAGCTCCAGGAATCTTGATTCGAGATGTTAGCCAGGAGTGGCCACTCGGAGAGCAGCTACCTAGCTGCGATGATCCAGGTGAAAAGGTTCAGAGCTTGCGGTAGGAATCCGGAGATATGAAAAAGAAAAAAAAWGTCTAATTTGCTCTGGTTTGAGTCGCACTGTGGAGACTGGCGAGAGTTGTTCGCGCTAATGGTAGCTGATGACCGCTAGCAGTTGCTAGCTGGCTACTAGCTAGTAGCTAGTTTGCTGGCTAGCTCTGTTGAGGGTTCCGGTTCAGAGATAAAGAAATAGCAGATTCATACCACATTGGGTGAGGCGGAATGCAGGAGAGTATGTTGCAGTTGAGGTTAATTATGAAAAATATAAAAAATATATGTGAAGAAAAAATATATAGAAAACATATAAAAGATATATACATGGGACACGACAAGACGAGGACAAAAAGACATCTGACTGCTACGCCATCTTGCTATGATTATTATTTAGGCTTGCCATAACAAAGGGGTTGAATACTTATTGAGTTAAGACATTTCAGCTTTTCATTAAAAAAAAWTTGTAAACATTTCTAAAAACATCATTTGACTTTGACATATGGGGTATTGTGTGTAGGTCAGTGACAAAAAAATTCTAAATTTAATACATTTTAAATTCAGGGTGTAATACAACAAAATGTTGAAAAAGTCTAGGGGTGTCAATACTTTCTGAAGGCACTGTATGTTCATTATCATCTACATAATTTTACCATATGTAATTAGTGGTTTACCCTGCTTAAAAGCCACACTCCTCAATGTTCTCCCACCCACAGCGAGCCATAAATTGTAAACTGTAAAGTGAGGGGTGGGTCTTGGCAAATTCAGCAAATTAGTTATTGAACCAAAACCAAAACAAGGGGGCAGTTCACACTGAATTTAAATAACTCTGACGCAGTTATATTTGTCAAGAAGTCCCACCACTCAGTTTACAAACACATATATTATGGGCTCACTGTGGGTGGAGGCAGAGATTGAAGAGTGTGGCTTTAAAGGCTTATGTAGGGCATACAGTATAACATGCAGGACAAGTCCAGATCATACTGATGGGTATCACTTGCTGTCAGTTCTGTAGTGATAAATTATCTCACAGAGTGTGTTCTTTCAGGGGCTTTGACTGTGAGGACTGTGAGGGATGGAGCAGTCTAATATCACTCTCTCGCTCTCACTTTCTCTCTCTCCAAGGAAGCTACGTTTAGAAGGCATTATGAGGAGGCAAGCAGGACACAGAGTGAATAAATCTAGTACCCATCAAGGCCTCCTGGCAATCACTACCTTACAATAACAACACGTGAAGCAGAGAGAGGACGTAGGGGAGGAGAGAGAGAGAGCGAGACAGTGATGCACACAAATTGTGGGAGTAAGAGGAGTTAGAAGGACATTTAGCGAGAGAAAGAGTAAAAGAGACATCAGAACAGCCTCAAGTCGTCGGGGCATGGACTCTACAAGGTGTTGGAGACATTCTGAAGGGATGCTGACCCATGTTGACTCCAATGCTTCCCCCAGTTTTGTTTAGTTGGCTGGATGTCCTTAGGGTATTCGACCATTCTTGATACACACTGGAAACGGTTGAGTGTGAAAAATCCAGCAGCGTTGCAGTTCTTCTGGAAACACGAGACAAAGGGCTGTGAGACATAGGTTTAATCCTAGACACATGAAAAGTGGGATGAATACGGAGGGTACAGTGCAACAGAAGACAGGGCCGATAAAGTGGGTGGTCTTGAGAAGAGCCCGACCAGGCTCTCCTCCAGGTACGGCTACCGCGGTGGACAAACATCTTGGCCGAGGGTATGCCGACCTCTTCCTCCTGCTCCGGGAAGAGCGGGGGCTTATACCCCAGGGAACACTCGAAAGGCGAGAGCCCAGTGGCAGAGCAGGGGAGGGTGTTGCGGGCGTATTCAACCCACTCGAGTTGCTYGCTCCAGGTGGTGAGGTTGGTGGAGACCAGGCAGCGAAGAGTCGTCTCCAGGTCTTGGTTGGCTCACTCCGACTGGCCGTTGGACTGAGGGTGGAACCCYGAGGACAGGCTGGCCGACGACCCAATGAGCGTGCAGAACACCTTCCAGGAAGACCGGAAGACGTGCTGCACCATGAGCTGGGCCGTCTCTATTCACCGGTTATGGTTTAATTTATTTTCTTTAAAAACTACATATTTACGGATCGTGGTTCTATTTACTAAATATTTTAATATATTCACAGATCATAGTTCTATTTGTGAGTTATGTTGAATATACACACAGCTTTTGTTAGACATATTTACAGAATAAAGAAACAAATCTCACTCCATAGAACCTCTCAGCCAGTTTCGGGGCAAATCTATGGGTAAAATGTCCCCTCCCCTTCTGAAATTCGAAAGATGCAAGCATCTGCAGATCATCATTTGTCCAAATGATTAGTTATGAAAAATCTGTGTACCGGAAAGACAATTCCTTTATAGTTGTCACATRCCACAGTCTGTCGTCAACGTGCATCTGTCCACGAGAGATTAGAGAACAAGTGCCAAACACATGCAATGCCTTCATAAAGCTGTTGTTAGACTGASATAACATACCATATCAGTTATTAAATGACAACCTACCTGTCATGACCGTCAACTGGCATGACCCTGGAAAAACCCATGAGACACACCATATTTCAATGGCAGGGGTTGTCATTACTCTTATGTCATAACTACTACTGCCTTTTGATCACTTAGGAAGAGTCACGGGAACATCAACATTGATGAACAACATTCATAAAATCAATTATTGATGCATGACAACAGCATTAACATTGATAAGAGGAACAAAAGAGGAATTGAAGGAGTAATGATATAATGATAATAGATGCAAAACATGTACCGATGTGGGTTCTTAATTTGACCCGTTTCTCGCAGCATGAAAATAATCCTGAAGCAACAGGAAATGTGAATTATTGTGTAGATTATAATTAATGGGTCTTTTTGTAGGGGATGATATATTTTTAGTTAGGGCAAATCACGTCTGAATGCTGTGCAGGAAATTTCCTGCAACAACAGGGTGATCAAATTCAGATCTGACATCTGTAGTTCTCATCTTTTACCCCTGCACAATGTGTAGCCCAATGAATGATGCCCAATGAATGGGTAAGAGATTGGAGTGAAATTGGTCAAATTAGAGTCTTTCATGCAATGGAATTAATAAAACGAAAGGATCATTCTCAACCCATAGTTTTTTACCGTGTAGTGCATTTTATAAGGCATTAGTACAAATTAGAAATTCGAATTTCACAACCCATGTGGAATTCCTGGTGTCCGGCAGTGTTTGGAACTGCAGATCAGTTCATCTCAGCCTATGTTCAGTCTGATGAACTTTTGGTCCTGACAGAGACATGGATCACCCCAGAGAACTCTACTACTCCAGCCGCTCTCTCTTCATCTGACTACATATTATCTCATAGTCCAAAAGCATCTGGTCATCGTGGTAGTGACATAAGGATACTCATTTCTCCTAAGTGGATATTTTCTCTCACCTGTCATCTCCTCATTTGAATTCCATGCTGTCACTGTCACTTGTCCACTCAAGCTTAACATTGTTGTCATCTGTCGCCCACCAGGTGCCCTTAGAGAGTTCCTCAYTGAGCTTGACACCTTGATAAACTCATTTCCTGACGATGGCTCACCGCTCTTTGTACTGGGCGTCTTCAATGTCTGCCTTCTATTAATTTCTTTCTAGTTCTTTCTTTCCACCTCCTTGCCTTTTTTAACCTCACCCTTTCCCAGTCTCCTCCCACTCACAAGGCAGGCAATACGCTTGACCTTTTTTTCCTAATGGCTGTTTGCCTACTAATCTCACTGCAACCCCTCTCCAGGTCTCTGATCACTACTTTGTTTCCTTTTTTCTTCCCTCTCCTCCAGCCTTACCCACTCAGCCCCTATGCAGATGGTCATTCGCCATCAGAATCTTCACTCTCTCTCTCCCACTACTTTCTCTTCTATCCTATCATCTCTCCATTCTGCTAAATCCTTCTCCCTCCAGTCTCCTGATTCTGCCTCTTCGACCCTACTCTCCTCCCTTTCCACATCCTATGACTCGCACTGTCCCCTTTTCCTCCCGGTCAACATGGCTCTCCTCTCCTGTTCCATGGCTGTGTGATACATTGCGAGCTTACAGAACAGGGTTATGGGCAGCTGAGCAAAAATGGAGTAAAACTAAACTTCCGGAGGACCTATCATCCTTTCACTCCCTCCTCTCTACCTTCTCTTCCTCTGTATCCGCTGATAAAGCCCCTTTTATCACTCTAAATTTCAAGCTTCTGCCTCTAACCCTAGGAAACTATTTTCCACCTTCTCCTCCCTTCTTAATCCTCCAACCCCTCCCTCCTCCCTCTCTGCAGATTATTTCGTCAACTACTTTGAAAAGTAGGTGGACGACATCCGCTCCTCGTTCATTCAGCCTATTGGGTCCACTGGTCCCACTCACACAGAACTACCCTACGCCCTGCCCTCTTTCTCCCCTCTCTCTCCAGATGAAATCCTGCAACTAGTGAGATCCGTCCTCCTAACAACCTGCCCGCTCCACCCTATCCCCTTCTCCCTTCTCCAGACCATTTCTGGAGACCTTCTCCTATTCCTCACTTCCCTCATCACCTCATCCCCCCCTGACTTCAAAATTGCCGGAGTCACTCCCCTTCTCAAGAGACCAACACTTGACCCCTCTGCCGTCAAAAACTACAGACCGGTATCCATTCATTCTTTTCTTTCCAAAACACTTCAGCATGCTGACTCTTTTTTAGAACGATCTTCTTGACCCTAACCATTCAGGCTTCAAGACGGGTCACTCATCAGAGACTGCTCTCTTCTGTGTCACAGAGGCTCTCCGCACTGCCAAAGCTGACTRTCTCCTCTGTTCTCATCCTTCTTTCTACTACCTTTGACCTCAGATCCTCCTCTCCACCCTCTCAGGGCTGGGCGTCTCAGGCTCTGCACACTCTTGGATTGCATCCTACCTGGCAGGCCGCTCTTACCAGGTGAATTGGAGAGGATCTGTGTCTGGAGCACTGACTCTCACTACTGGTGTCGCGCAGGGCTTGGTTCTAGGCCGTCTCTTTTCTATACACCAAGTCACTCGGCTCTGTCATATCCTCACATGGTCTCTCCTATCATTGCTGTGCGGATGACACTCAACCATTTTTCTTCTTCCTTCCTTCTGACACCCAGGTGGCGACATGCATCTCTGCGTGCCTGGCACATATCACAGCTTGGACGTCGGCCCACACCTCAAGCTCACCCTCGACAAGACGGAGCTTCTCTTCCTTCTGAGATATGCCGGTCCGTTCCAAGACTGTTCCATCACGGTTGACAACTCCACGCTGTCCCCTTGCCAGAGTGCAAATAACCTTGTCGTGACCCTGGAGAACAAACACCCTGTTGTTCTATGCAAACAGTGACTCGAACAGTGACTCGCTCCTGCAGGTTCATGCTCTACAACCCATAGAGTATGACCCTACCTCACACAGGAAGTGGCACAGGTCCTAATCCAGTCATCTCCTGTCTGGACACTGCATCTCATTGTTGGCTGGCTCGTCCCTACCATCAGGCTATGCTCAAACCCTACACCCCAACCTGAGTACTCCGTTCTGCCACCTCTGGTGTCTTGGCCCGCTCAGCCCAGTCAAAGCTCTTCTCTGTCCTGGCACCACAATGTTGGAACCAGCTTCCCCCTGAGTTCCGGTCCATCTTCCGAAAACATCTGAAACATTACCTCTTCTGTCACGCCCTGACCATAGAGAGCCTTTTTATTCTCTATTTTGGCTAGGTCGGGGTGTGACTAGGGTGGGTAATCTAGGTTGTTTAATTCTATGTTGGTCTGGTATGGTTCCCAATCAGAGGCAGCTGTTTATCGTTGTCTCTGATTGGGGATCATATTTAGGCAGCCATTTTCCCACTGTGTTTTGTGGGATCTTGTTTTTGTGTTGTTGCCTGTGAGCACTCCAGAACGTCACGTTTCGGTTATTCTTCATTGTTTTTGTGCGTTTCATTAAAAAAATTATGTGGAACCCAGATCACGCTGCGCTTTGGTCCGAGTATGCTTCCAACGACGATCGTGACATCTTCAAAGAGTATTTTAAATAATCCCACAGCAACCCCCTCACCCCCCCCATTAAACTACAAAAATGAAAGATAATACATTCGTAAACTAACACTCGCACTTTACATTTTTTCCTCCTTACTGGCATTGACTTTAATGATAGCTACTTTATCGAGTTATCAGCAAAATCAGTGCTAGTGTACATGATGTACATGATTTTCCAACCTAAAGGGTTTCTAAAGGAAACTCCCTCTTGAGTAGCATATAATTTTACAATCCTTCTCTGCTTACACCTAGACTGTAGAAATTAATGACAGATGCCTCGTATCCCCCCTCTTTCTTTCTCTCTCTCTCTCTCGCTCTCTCTCTCTGTCTCGCGCTCTCTCTCTCTCTCGCTCCTCTCTGCTCTCTCTCTCTCTGTCTCTCTCTCCTCTTGTCTCTCTCCTCGCTCTCTCGTTCTCTCTCTCTTCTCTCTCTCTCTCTCTCTCTCTCTCTCTCGTCTCTCTCTCCTCTCTCTCTCTGCCTCTCTTCTCTCTCTCTCTCTCTCTCTCGCTCTCTCTCTCTCTCTCTCTCGCTCTCTCTCTCTCTGTCTCTCCATTTGTATATCCTCTCACTTCTCCACTCTCTCGCTCTTTCTGTCTCTCCAATTGTATATCCTTTCACTCTCTCTCTCTCTCCTCTCTTTCTCTCCATTTGTATATCCTCTCTCTCCATCACTCTCGCTCTCTCTCTTTCACACACACACAAGCACACAACACCGACTAAAACTATTAGGGACTAATATCCAATTAGCTTGATTATTAATAAATGAAGCACTCATGTGAGAGTGGGTGAGTGTGGGGGAACGGCACACAGGGGGCGACTGTTGAGACGGTCTGAATATCAGAGGCAGCAGGATTATACTGATGCCATTATACCCATCCAGGGGTCTTCCTCTCTCCCTGCTCTGCTTCTTTGGCACAGAGGTGTGTGTTTTTGGGTTAGGTAAGGTTAGGGTAAGAGTACGTTAGGTTTAGGGACTGAATTGTGTGTCCCCAGAAGGTTAGCTGTACAAGAGTGTGAGTGTGAGTGTGAGTTTGAGTGTGAGTGTGAGTGTGTCGTGTGTGTGTGCTGTGTGTGGTGAGTGTGTGTGTGTGAGTGTGTGTGTGTGTGTGTGTGTGTGTGTGTGTGTGTTGTGTGTGTGTGTGTGTGTGTGTGTGTGTTGTGTGTGTGTGTGTGTGTGTGTGTGATGTGTGTGTGTGGTGTGTGTGTTGTGTGTGGTGTATGTGTGTGTGTGTGTGTACTGGGAATAGGGGTTGTTGGACTGGTGACAGGAATTTGAAAGATGAGATTTTGGTAAACACACTGTACAAACAGCAATCTGTGTCAATGCATTATATATAACACCACGATAGACATTGTGCGCATTTATGAAGGCTCTTATGAGAGAGATTACATAGATAATTAAGGCCAGGATCAATTCGTCTTAAATGCCACATCCCCAGACTTTCAATGAGATCGAGTTCATGAGTCCCGGCAAAGCCCATATTATAGTGTCAGATGAGATCAAAGGTCATTCAAGTAACCCTTTCAATGAACCCCTTGTTTATAATGCACTAATAGCATTACACAGCATTGAGGTGTATTAGAGCAGACTGGAGCCAAAGCATGCACGCCCTGCAGCCCTTGTTTCCCCTGTTGCACCTGCTGGTCTGTTCCAGATTTGGGTGATAGATGTAGGGTGGTGCCTAGAGGCCAGAGAGTATACAGAGAACACCTTCCTTACCTACCTGTTCTGTCCCTATTCATTAGAGTGAGCTAGCTGCACCAACACCCCTCTCATCCGCCCTGCTGTCTCCCCATGTTGAACCTGTCTGGGGACAAGGCTGCTCTGAAAGTGTCCCAATTGGCACCCTATTCCTATATAGTGCAATAAAGTAGTGCACTACAAAGGGAATAGTGTGCCATTTGTATGCAGCCTGTGTCCTTGCCACAACAACAGGCACCATTATGATCGGTATGATCAGCCTCAGGCCAGAATCTTTCAGCTGTTGATTTCAAGTGGGGAATCTCTCTCCCGCAATCTTTCTCTTCAGGTCATGCGAAAACAGTCCCCTCTGGGCTTGGGGGTGGGTTCGGTGTAGGTGTCGGTGCGGAGAAGAAATGTCTTCGCCAATCAGCCAGAGACCCCCCTCAACCTTGACCGAGGTTCCATCCAGACGTCTGTCGAGGAGAGAGAGAGAGAGAGAGATGAGAGACCGAGAGAGAGAGAGAAGAGAGAAGGAGAGAGAGAGAGAGAGAGAGAGAGAGAGAGAGAGAGAGAGAGTGTATGTTTGTCACAGTGAGGTGGATTGGTGTGGACAGAATCTGTTATCTAGTCTTATTTACTCGCCCCCACTCTATAACAACCACTCCGGTGGCGTTTTACTTCAGAGCATGAGAGCCCATAAAACATTCTGTTTTTGTCTGTTTTGTTTTGTTTTCACCACAACTACAACTCCCTTCCTCCTACCCCCTTTGGTAGATTTTTCTCAAGGCTCTTTGCAGACATGATGCAGATGAATTCCCATCAGCTTGCCGTCGTCCCTTTTTCATGTCTTGTCTATTAAGTCTCTTGACACTACACATAGGTAACTTCACACGTACAGTGGGTGCGTGAATAAAAGTGTGTGAGTATGTAACGTTCTCTGAAAATAATTCTAAAGAAAGATACTTTACAACAAAAAAAATAGGTCCTTGTTTGATTTCCGAAGGGTTTTTCATTTTGGGGCCCTGTTGGAGCCCATTCTCACTGTGTATTTCATTAGCCAGGAGGACTGCAGAGCAGGGGTTGTGCTTTTCATTATAAGCCATGTCTTTGAGATAGGATGTAAATCAGGAGGTCAGGGGGTCTGCAGCATGCATTAATTCTGAAGCTATGTTTGAACATAGAGGAAGCCTTGCCTCCAACAACTAATGTTATATTGCACATCACAGACCTGGATCTGTAGCAGAGGATGAAGGCCTTGTAAAATGTATTCAGCGCCGGGCGCCCCTCTTCAAATTATAGGTACCACATCCTGGCCCGAAGATTTGCTTGTCCACAACTTAAAGCATAACTTGACTTAAATGTTATATCTGTCTTTAAATTATGCTATAGCCTGGCTCTTAAATGTMATATCTGTCTTTAAATGATGCTATAGCCTGGCTCTATGGCATTTTGGTACATAAATGATACTATCCAGGCTCTACTGGCATCCAAAGTCTACAGTCTTTGCTATTAAAGGCCCAGCGCAATCAAACACTTGATTGTCCTGTGTTTTATATATATTTTCCCACTATGAGGTTGGAATAATCCTGTGAAATTGTGAATATTATGATAATGCCCTCATAGTGTAAGAGCTGTTTGAAAAGGCCAGCAGAAWTTTAAGCCTGTTGTGATGGGATGGAGTTTTGGCCTGCCTGGTGACATTAGTTAATAATAGACCAATAAGAAAGAGAGTTCCAAACATCTCTGCCAATAACAGCTAGTTTTCCGTTTTCTCCTCCCCTCTCAGGCAGCTCCCAGACAGGTCACACTCCCAGACAGTCCTAGTCCTTTTTGTTAAGATGCTATTTATTTATTTTATTTTTTGGGACTATTTTAATTGAAAACAATCCCTGTAAGGTATAATTGTTACCCCAAAAATATTTGATATTGAGATAAAAATGGCGMAATTGGAACTTTAACACACGCAGTTAATCTGATAGCCACAATTTTAGTTCAATAGATTAAGAGATCAATTAAGCATAATGATTTGTGGGTTGAAGACAATTAATACTTTCTTAAGGTTCTCAGAGCAGAGAAAAAGAGCAGTTGTGTTAGATCAGGGATTATTTCAAGAAAGAGGGCAGAAAGGATGCATTTTCAAATTTCTCCCAGAAAGACCTGCTTTCCATTTAATAAAATAAAGATTAAGATTAATTTCCATCCTCCTATGTTTTATTACTTTATGTTCTTAATTTCTTTGTCAACATTAAAGAACATACCAATTTACTTTTGATGTAATATTGAGCTGCTTCGCGTTGATGAATTCCACTCAAAGGAAAAACGATCTACTTGTTTAGTTCGAGAGAAGGGAAGATACAGGCAAACAAAACGAATAACGAATGTTTTTGATGACGTCAGAAGTAGTGTGAGTCTGTGTGACAACATTAGGCCTGAAGCGTTTGTTTCACGCTGTGCTTAATTCCAGAAGAATATTGATAAAAAGACACAATCTCAAATGGAAGTGAGTACAATAAAGAGAAAGATGGAACATGCCATTTCCTTGTCTGAGGGATGATTGAACTCTATGAGGGTGCTTGCATAAATCACAGTCCTAGTTAGCTTTTGACCTCTAAATCAACCCTTACTCCCTATTCACCCATGACTGCGTAGCCACGCACGTCTCCAACTTAATCATAAAGTTTGTTGATACAGCCTACAGGAAGGAGGTGAGAGCCCTGGTGGAGTGGTGCCAGGTAAATAGCCTCACCATCAATGTCAATAAAACAAAGAAAGCAATAGGTCGCAGTGGAGAGGGTCACAAGCGTCAAGTTCGTCGGCGTGTACATCACTGATGATCTGCAACAGCGCCTCTTCAACTTCAGGAGGCTGAAGAAATTTGGCTTGGCCCCTAAGACTCTCACAAAATTCTATAGATGCACCATTATCACATAGTCATTGAATATATACTGTATATATATGCAGTACAAGTCAAAAGTTTGGAAACACCTACGCATTGAAGGGTTTTTCTTTATTTTACATATTTTCTACATTGTAGAATAATAGTGAAGACATCAAAACAATGAAATAACACATATGGAATCATGTAGTAAGCAAAAAAGTGGTAAACTATTTACACACTCTTGGTATTCTCTCAACCAGCTTATTTTTCCTGAATTTTGTTAGGTTACAGCCTTATTCTAAAATGGATGAATTTTGTTAGGTTACAGCCTTATTCTAAAATGGATGAATTTTGTTAGGTTACAGC
>NC_036838.1:28810061-28846755 GCF_002910315.2 Salvelinus sp. IW2-2015
GGGGGGGCGGATAAACACACGATCGTATTTACTGAGTTTTTGCCAACCGTGGAGCTAAGTTTTCTGATCACCCTCCTCGCCTCCAAGGAAGTTTGATGCCTTAATTGCTGTGGATGCAGGATGGCTTTCTACACTCAGTGGCAAAGTCTTCTTTGTAGGAGAATATTCATATTTTACATGGTTATCGGCTTCAGTTTACAGTATTTATATTAGGACTGTCTTCAAAAGTCTTGTGTCAAAATATCTAAAAATCTGTTTTCGCTTTGTCAGTATTGGGGTATTATGTGTGAGATTGCTGAGGGTTTAAAAAAAATCATACCATTTGTAAGGCTGTAACTAAAAATTCATCCATTTTTAGATAAGGCTGTAACCTAACAAAATTCATCCATTTTAGAATAGCTGTACTATATCAAATTATCCTTTTAGAATAAGGCTGTAACCTACAAATTCATCCATTTTAGAATAAGGCTGTACCTAACAAAATCCATCCTTTTAGAATAAGGCTGTACCTAACAAAATTCATCCATTTTTAGAATAAGGCTGTACCATAACAATATCATCATTCCATTTTAGAATACTACGGCTGTAACCTACACAAAATTCCATTCGCGTCATTATGAATAGATGGCTTATAACCTAATATTAAATCATCTCCATCTTGTTAGGTATTGAATATAAGAACTCATTTTTTCGAAGTAGTGCGCTAATTCAAACATTCATCCATTTTAGAATGAGTGTAACGCTAACATTATCCATTAGAAGCTTACCACATCATCATTAACATCAATTGAACCTAAACAAATTCATCGATAATTTAGTAATTAGGGGCTGTAACGCTAACAAAATTCAGGAAAATAAGCTGGTTGAGTAGAAACTGCCAAGAGTGTTTAAATAGTTCTACCCACTTTTTAGCTTCCTACACATGATCCATATGTGTTATGTTCATGGTTGATGTCTTCACTATATTCACATCTACAATGTAAAAGAATATGTAACAACTCAACAGACACAAACCCATTCACATGCGTCAGGTGTTTCCAACTTTTGTACTTGTACTGCATATAATATACAGTATACAGTGGGAGAACAAGTATTTTGTACACTGCCGATTTTCGACAGCGTTCTCCTATTACAAAGGCATGTAGAGGTCTGATACATCTTTATCATGGTACCATCCTCAACTGTGAAACAGTAATCTAAACACAAATAATCCAGACAATCACATTGTATGATTTTAAGTAATTCATTGCATTTTACTTGCAATGACACTACCGATAATTTCGAAATACATCACGAAAGCAGAATTTTTTAATATTTGGTAGAAAACCTTTGTTATGCAATTACAGAGACACTACGTTCTCCCGCATAGTTCTTGACTAGGTTATGCACACATCTGCAGCAAGGGATTTTGCGCCCACTCTCCCTACAGATCAGTCTCAGATCTTCAGGTTTCGGGGCTGTCGCTGGCAATACGGATTTTCAGCTCCCATCCAAAGATTTTCTATTTGGATTAGGTCTGGGAGACTGGCTAGGCCCTCCAGGACCTTGAGATGCTCCTTAGAGCACTTCCTTAGTTGCCCTGCTGTTGTTATTTGGGTCGTTGTCATGCCGGAAGACCAGACCATGACCATCTTCAATGCTCTTACTGAGAAAGGAGGTGTTGAGGCCAGATCTCGACGATACCCATGCACCCATCCATCCATCTCACTCAATAACCAGTGCAGTTCCTTGTCCCCATTTGCAGAAAAGCATCCCCAAAAATGATGTTTCCCCCTCCACTCCTTCAGGTTGGGATTGTGCGCTTCTACTCGGGTTATAACTCATCCTTCTTCTTCCTCCAAACACGTGAGGACGCTTGACCAAAAAGCTCTATTTTTGTCTCATCAACCACATGACTTCTTTCCCATTCCTCTCTGGATCACGCAGATGGTACCATTGGAAACTTAGACGGCTGGAACATGCGCTGGCTTAGCAGGGGACGCTTGCGTGCGCTGCAGGATTTTAACCATGCGCGCGTAGTGTGTTATCTATGAGTTTTCTTTTGGACGATGGTCCCAGCTCCTTCAGGTCAATTGACCAGGTCCTGCCGATGTAGTTCTGCGTCATCGACTAACTCACCTTCTCATGATCATTGAATGCCCACGAGGTGAGATCCTTGATGAGCAGCACCGAGAGGGTGATGACAGTCATCTTGAACCTCTTCCATGTGTCTAATAAGTGCACCCCTATAGTGTTGCATTCTCAACCAGCTCGCTATGCCTACTCTGCTCACTGTACCCTCCCAGCGTTGTGCAGTCTCGAACGATGTTGAGTCCCTCGATTCCGCTTCACAGCTACTCTGGTTATGGCCATGTGGAGAGTTGGAGTCCTGTTTGATTGAGTGTGTGGACAAGTGTGTCTTGTTATACTGGTATCGAGTTCAAACAGTGCAGTTAATACTAGGTAATGATGGATGAACAGGAGGGCTTTCTTAAAGAAAAACTACAGATCTGTGAGAGCCGGAATTCTTATGGTTTTAGGTGTCCCCAAAACTTTAACGTCATGTCGAGATAGAAATGCAAATTATTACCATATAAATCATAAATGTAATCTCTTCATGCGCATTTCGCTTGTTTTAGATATTCGTTCTTCCACCAGGTAAAGGTTACCTGATTGAAAAATAGCAAGCACTCACTACATGCTTGTAAGGTAAGGAAAATCCTGCAAATCGCGTGTATCATATATACTGTTCTTCCCATGTTATATATTCATTGATATGTGATAATGGTGCATCTATAGAATTGTTGTGAGAGTCTTAGGGCCAAGCCAAATTTCTTCAGCTCCTGAAGTTGAAGAGGCGCTGTTGCAGATCATCAGTGATGATACACGCCGACAGAACTTGACGCTTGTGACCCTCTCCACTGCGACCTATTTGCTTTCGTTTGTTTTATTGACATTGATGGTGAGGCTATTTCCTGGACCACTCCACCGGGCTCACTCCTTCTCTGTAGGCTGTATCAACAAACTTTATGATTAAGTTGGAGACGTGCGTGGCTACGCAGTCATGGGTGAATAGGGAGTAAGGGTTGATTTAGAGGTCAAAAGCTAACTAGGACTGTGATTATGCAGACCCTCATAGAGTTCAATCATCCCTCAGACAAGGAATGGCATGTTCCATCTTTTCTCTTTATTGTACTCACTTCCATTTGAGATTGTGTCTTTTTATCAATATTCTTCTGGAATTAAGCAAGCGTGAAACAACGTCTAGGCCTAATGTTGTCACACAGACTCACACTACTTCTGACGTCATCAAAAACATCGTTATTCGTTTTGTTTGCCTGTATCTTCCCTTCTCTCGAACTAAACAAGTAGATCGTTTTTCCTTTGAGTGGAATTCATCAACCGGAAGCAGCTAATATTACATCAAAAGTAATTATGGTATGTTCTTTAATGTTGAAAGAAATTAAGAACATAAAGTATAAAACATAGGAGGATGGAAATTAATCTATCTTTATTTTATTAAATGGAAAGCAGGTCTTTCTGGGAGAAATTTGAAAATGCATCCTTTCTGCCTCTTCTTGAAATAATCCCTGATCTAACACAACTGCTCTTTTTCTCTGCTCTGAGAACCTTAAGAAAGTATTAATTGTCTATCACACAATCATTATGCTTAATTGATCTCTTAATCTATTGAACTAAAATTGTGGCTATCAGATTAACTGCGTGTGTTAAGTTCCAATTCGCCATTTTTATCTCAATATCAAATTTTTTGGGGTAACATTATACCTTACAGGGATTGTTTTCATATAAATAGTCCCAAAAAATAAAATAAATAAATAGCATCTTAAAAAAAGGACTAGGACTGTCTGGGAGTGACTGGATTGGAGTGCCTGAGAGGGGAGAGAAAGAAAACTAGCTGTTATTGCAGAGATGTTTGGAACTCTCTTTCTTATTGGTCTATTTTATAAACTATGTACCAGGCAGGCGCAAAACTCCATCCCATCTACAAACAGGCTTAAATTTCTGCTGGCCTTTTCAAACAGCTCTTACACTATGAGGGCATTATCATAATATTCACAATTTCACAGATTATTCCAACTCATAGTGGGAAATATATATAAAACACGGACAATCAAGTGTTTGATTGCGCTGGCCCTTTAATAGCAGACTGTAGACTTGGATGCCAGTAGAAGCCTGGAAGTATCATTTATGTACAAAATGCCATAGAGCCAGGCTATAGCATCATTTAAGACAGATATAATTTAAGAGCCAGGCTATAGCATAATTTAAAGACAGATATAACATTTAGGTCAAGTTATGCTTAAGTTGTGGACAAGCAATCTTCGGGCCAGGATGTGGTACCTATAATTTGAAGAGGGGCGCGGCGCTGAATACATTTTACAAGGCTTCATCCTCATGCTACAGATCGGTCTGTGATGTGCAATATAACATTAGTTGTTGAGCAAGGCTTCCTCTATTGTTCAAACATAGCTTCAGATTAATGCATGCTGCAGACACCCTGACCTCCTGATTTACATCCTATCTCAAAGACATGGCTTATATGAAAAGCACACCCCTGCTCTGCAGTCTCCTGGCTAATGAAATACACAGTGAGAATGGGCTCCAACAGGGCCCAAAATGAAAACCCTTCGGAATCAACCAAGGACTATTTTTTTTTGTTGTAAAGTATCTTTCTTTAGAATTATTATTCAGAGAACGTTACATACTCACACCCCCCCAAAGGCTACCTCCTTCCCCAGGATTTGGGTGTGCATCCCAAATGGTACAGTATTCTCTATATTGTGCGCTATGGCCTCTGGTCAAAACTAATGCACTATATAGGGGATAGGGTGCCATTTGGGACACAGAACTGGGGCCCAATGGCAGCGGTATCTCATGCATCCCAATACCTGGAAAGTGCCATCTGGATGAGGGAAATATTAATGACAAACACAGATCCCAGCATGTCTCCCAGTTCTAATCAAGCCGTGCTGCTTCCACAGTGCTCTGTTTTCTAGGGAATTGGGGGGGAAACAGCCTGTGTGCTGAAGCACGATTGATGCTTTGTGTGGCGTCTGAATACAAATGAAGGATTTGTCAAACTGGGTCCCAATAGATTACCATAGAGCACAGGGGTAATTATGCACACAGTTGATTGAATGGAGTCAAAACAAGGGGATGTGTAAACTTGTGACTGCCACTGCGTTTGATTTCCATAGAAATGGGCTTGGTGACACACAAACAAGGCACAAACGCACATGCAAACTCACACGCTCGTGCACACACACACAAACATGCATGGATATACAGTGCTTTCAGAAATAATTCATACCCCTTGACTTATTCCACATTTTGTTGCGTTACAGCCTGAATTCAAAATGGATGAAAAAAAAAATAATTGCACCCATCTACACACAATACCCCATAATGACTAAGTGAAAACATGTTTTTAGAAATGTTTGCAGATTATTGAAAATGAAATACAGAAAAATCTAATTTACATAAGTATTCACACCCCTGAGTCAATACATGCTATATTCACTTTTGGCAGTGATTACAACTGTGAGTATTTCTGGGTAAATCTCTAAGAGCTTTACTCAGCTGGATTGTACAATATTTGTACGTTATTCTTTTTAAAATATTTAAAGCTCTGTCAAGTTGGTTGTTGATCATTGCTGGACAGCTATTTTTAAGATTTGCCATAGATTTTCAAGCCAAAACTCTAACTTGGCCCCTCAGGAACGTTCGATGTCGTCTTGGTCAGCAACTCCAGTGTATATTTGGCCTTGTGTTTAAGGTTATTGTCCTGCTGAAAGGTGAATTTGTCTCCCAGTGTCTGTTGGAAAGCAGACTGAACCAGGTTTTCCTCTAGGTTTTGCCTGTGCTTAGCACTATTCCGTTTCTTTTTATCGTAAAAAAAACTCCCTAGTCCTTGCCGATGACAAGCATACCCATAACATGATGCAACCACCACTAAGCTTGAAAATATTAAGAGTGTTAATCAGTGATGTGTGTGTTGGATTTGCCACAAACATAACGCTTTGTATTCAGGACATAAAGTTAATCTCTTTGCCAAAATTMTTGCAGTTTTACAACAATCTCATGTACTGTATATTATATTCAGAAGCACACACCTAGACCCAGAAATAACATTACCATAAAGACACAAATCAAAGTTTCTTGGTCGCATACACAGATATGCAGCTGTTATCGAAGGTGCAGCGAAATGCTTGTCTTTCTAGTTCAAATAGTGCAGCAATAATAACTAGCATTACAACAACAATACACATATAATCAACAAAACATTTTTTTATAAAATAAAAAATACCAGAACGAGCAACGAGTCCGGAATATAAATAAATACACTGAGTGTACAAAGCATTAAAAACACCTGCTCTTTCCATGACATAGAATGACCAAGTGAATCCAGGTGAAAGTTATAATCACTCATTGATGTCACTTGTTAAATCCATTTCAATCAGTGTAGATGAAGGGGAAGAGACAGGTTAAAGAAGGATTTTTAAGCCTTGAGACATTATTGATACATGGATAGTGTACCATTCAGAGAATGAATGGGCAGGTTTGGGTCAAAAACTGCAACGCTGCTGGGTTTTTCACGCTCAACAGTTTCACCGTGGAATGTTTTTGACTCCTTGTAGAGTCCATGTTCCGACCAATTGAGGGAGTTCTGAGGGAAATWTGGGGGGGTGCAACTCAATATTAGGAAGGTGTACTTAATGTTTTATTTGAAAATAAAGGAGAGCTCAGATGCAAAAATGTAATGTCCACTGTTTCGACAGACAGTCTTCATCAGGGTACTTAATGTTTTATACATACAGTGTGTGTYTATATATACACTACCATTCAAAGGTTTGGGGTCACTTGTCCTTGTTTTTGAAAGAAAAGCTAATTTTTTGTCTATTAAAATAACATCAAGTTGATCAGAAATACAGTGTAGAATGTTTTAAATGACTATTGTAGCTGGAAACGGATGATTGCTTATGGAATATCTACATAGGCATACAGAGGCCCATTATGTGCAACCATCACTCCTGTGTTCCAATGACACGTTGTGTTAGCTAATCCAAGTTTATCATTTTAGAAGGCCAATTGATCATTAGATTTGACTCCTTTTGCAATTATGTTAGCACAGCTGAAAACTGTTGTTCTGATGAAAGAAGCAATAAAACTGGCTTTCTATAGACTAGTTGAGTATCTGGAGCATCAGCATTTGTGGGTTCGATTAGAGAATCAAAATGTCCAGAAACAAAGAACTTTCTTCTGAAACTCGTCTGTCTATTCTTGTTCTGATGAATGAAGTRTATTCCATGCGGGAAATTGCCAAGAAACTGAAGATCTCGTACAACGCTGTGTACTACTCCCTTCACAGAACAGTGCAAACTGGCTCTAACCAGAATATAAAGAGGAGTGGGAGGCCCCMGTGCATAACTGAGCAAGAGGACAAGTACATTAGAGTGTCTAGTTTGAGAAACAGATACCTCATAAGTCCTCAACTGGCAGCTTTATTAAATAGTACCCGCAAAACACCAGTCTCAACGTCAACAGTGAAGAGGCGACTCCGGGATGCTGGCCTTCTAGGGAGAGTTCCTCTGTCGAGTGTCTGTGTTCCTTTGCCCATCTTAATCTTTTATTTGTATTGGCCAGTCTGAGATATGMCTTTTTCTTTGCAACTCTGGCTAGAAGGCCAGTATCCCGTAGTTGTTTCTTCACTGTTGACGTTGAGACTGTGAAAAGTGCAAATCAATCCCAGAAGAACAGCGAAGGACCTTGTGAAGATGCTGGAGGAAACAGGTARAAAAGTATCTAAATCCACATTAAAACGAGTCCTATATCGACATAAACTGAAAAGCCGCTCAGCAAAGAAGAAGGCACTGCTCAAAAACTGCCATAAAAAAGGCAGACTATGGTTTGCAACTGCACATGGGGACAGAGATCGAACTTTTTAGAGAAATGTCCTCTGGTCTGATGAAACAAAAACAGAACTGTTTGGCCATAATGACCATTGATATATTTGGAGGAAAAAGGGGGAGGCTTGCAAGCCGAAGAACACCATCCCAACCATGAAGCACGGGGGTGGCAGCATCATGTTGTGGGGGTGCTTTGCTGCAGGAGGGACTGGTGCACTTCACAAAATAGATGGCATCATGAGGGAGGAAAATTATGTGTATATATTGAAGCAACATCAAGACATCAGTCAGGAAGTTGAAGCTTGGTCGCAAATGGGTCTTCCAAATGGACAATGACCCCAGCATACTTCCAAAGTTGTGGGGAAATGGCTTAAGGGCAACAAAGTCAAGGTATTGGAGTGGCCATCACAAAGCCCTGACCTCAATCTTATAGACAATTTGTGGGCAGAACTGAAAAAGCGTGTGCAAGCAGGGAGGCCTACAAACCTGACTCAGTTACACCAGCTCTGTCAGGAGGAATGGACCAAAATTCACCCAACTTATTGTGGGAAGCTTGTGGAAAGCTACCCGAKACGTTTGACCCAAGTTAAACAATTTAAAGGCAATGCTACCAAATACTAATTGAGTGTATGTAAACTTCTGACCCACTGGGAATCTCTACTATTATTCTGACATTTCTCATTTTTAAAATAAAGTGGTGATCCTAACTGACCTAAAACATGGAATTTCTACTAGGATTAAATGTCAGAATTGTGAAAAACTTTAAATGTTTAAATGTATTTGGCTAAGGTGTATGTAAACTTCCGACTTCAACTGTATATATATATTTATATATATATAGTACCAGTCAAAAMTTTGGACACACCTACTCATTCAAGGGTTATTCTATATTTGTACTATATTCTAAATCTTTACGATTTTCTACAATGTCGAATAACAGTGAAGACATCAAAACTATTAAATAACACATATTGAATCATGTGTCAATATTGTCTCAAGCAACATTTATAACACTTGAAGCGATAGCTTAACCCTACATTTATATTGCTGAATTATTTTAGCATCTGGTAAAAGGTGCATCCACTGGTTGCAATCCACCAGTAGCCACAGTTAGTACACACACTTCCCTGAACACACCCACACCTTCCCAACAACACACACCTACCACAGATAGACAAATAGACAAATCCCAATAGATGCACTGAGGGCTACCAGTTGAACCACTGACATTTACAAACCTTACTATGCACCTGCAACATAACAACCGACAGAACAAAAAAGAGAAAGCTATTTCGTTTTCTTTCTCTCTCTTTCATTTTTCTTTTTCTTCCTCTTCGCTTGTGATTTGTGGGTGGGGGTGGAGAAGGGGAGAGGTGGATAGGTGGGGACAACAGAAAACAGGCAGAGATTAGCACTAGCTAATAATCCCCTCTTTCAACACGTAGCCTCATATTTCTAAATTAAAGAGGAGTGCAGAAGGGCTTATTAAACATTAAAGGCCGCTCGATCACTGCGCTCCAGTGCAGCGTGCCTGCCCACCCCTCCCCTCTCTGCCCCCTGCTTCCCGCCCCCCACCCCCGGGGCTGCAGTGCACCCTGGATTTGTGGCGAGTTAACTAAACCCCATACATCATATACACATCAGGCCCACAGAGCTCAGGCACGGGCCAATCATTTTGAGGTTAAACAATYTAATTTGGATCTTGTAAATGCAATTTATTTTCGGCTGTCAGGAAAAAGTTCCAACATTTTTCTTTTTTTTTCTTTGGATTAAAAGGAGGGTGATATTTTGGCAAGGGGGAGGGATTCCTGTTGAGACAGGGGTGTTTATCCAGACTATTTACTGTACTTTATGTGTTGGCTGTGAACCTGTCATTGTTTCTGTGGTGTTTTTGGAGAGGATATCATGTCATGCTCCCAAAACATAGGTGAGTGAGAATCAGAGGATGATGTTTAAATCCATTGGGGGTCAGAGTAATCACAAGGCAATGAGCCATAAGTAAAGAGGTGTACGTTGTCCATTTTATGACACCCTCAGCCTCAAGCAAAGTCACTTATAGCTAGTCACCTAGAAGTGCTTCTTCCGACCCCCTAGTTTAACATCTAATCCCACAGATGGTATTATCATCCTGCCTGTTATCCTTTTTATTTGTGGTTGCTTATGTCTCTTAATGTCTCTGCAGTGATTTGAAGACATGTAGAAAATCTCCAGCAGTTTAGAGGATTAGGAGCTACAAAAGTGCCTTTTGGAAGAAAAAAAAGGCTAGCCATCGGAGTGATACAAGTGAATTAAGAGATTAAGATGGTTTATGAAGACTGATTACAAAGCCACAGGGGTTTCTGAATAGAAAGACAAACCTTGAGATGGGATAATTCCCTTGTACTTTCCTCTCATGCTCAGGCTATTTCACTTTGCACTTTCTCATCGGAATCGATTTCAAAAGGAAAAACAGATCGAGAGAGAGAGAGAGAGAGAGAGAGAGAGAGAGAGAGAGAGAGAGAGAGAGAGAGAGAGAGAGAGAGAGAGAGAGAGAGAGAGAGAGATGGCATAGGTAGAGGCAGGGTTAGCTTATACAATCAGATTCCTTCTTTTGTATTTATATTGCATTGTAATTATATTTACAGTAAGAAAGGTGTTTTTGTTTTTTATCCAACTGTGGAAAACTACTGCTGTTTTACCAGGATAAAGAATGGAGAGATGGGAACTGGACATGTCAGTTAATTAACCACTTTACCGTGGCCGCTAACAGTGGCAGACAACACTCTGGCTAACAACACTTTCTCATCACTTCCCAGTCATGACCATGGTCCAAAACAAAACTGTGTTGATCTGAAAAAGCAACTGCAAACTAGCCAAATCAATACTTCCAGGAATTAACCTGGAACAAATCGATCCAAAAATGCTTGCTTGCCAAGCACTGCTGCTCCTTGGTCCTGGCAAAGTGTTAAGGACCAGCAGAACAAACGGAATGAATAAGAAAAAAAGGGGAGAACAGATAGGTAGGGAAATAGAAAGTGCTGGCGACTGAAAAGTCTCCAAACAAAGAGGATATGTGAGACGTGTTCCTCAAGCCTTTTCCCTTACAAGAAGAGCCAGTAAGCACTTTTCTCTGAGCTGAAACGCCCGCTCTCGTGCTCATGTCCCATCAGCAGTTTTTGGCGCAGAGCACGAACGGCAGATCCAGGTGAGAAGAGTAAATGTAAAGAATTTCTCCCCCATCAGTCTCTTTCACTGTCTCACACAGCTTTCCCTACCACTCTACCTCTGCTTCTCTCACCCTCTGCCAATATTTTTCTCTCTCTCTACTAGTCCCTCTCATGCTCACTCTTGGCAACTCTCCCTCTTCATTGTCTCCCTGGAGATATTTTCAAACCCCTATCCCCCTGTTTCATTCACATTCTCTCCCTCATTCYYTCTTTTCCTCTTCTCTGTCACTGCATGTAGTGAGAATTCCCATGCGTTTGGAGTCTCATCCCGAGATCATGCCCCTTCCTACATCTTTTTCTCATCTTATGCTGTGCTATCAGCCTCTAGCGACGAGAGAACCAATGGGAGAGTGACACAATGCTGTGGCAGTTCATGTTCATGTTATCATTTCCATAGCCCAAGATATCCTCTCTGTTTCTCCCTACCAGTTTTTGTACTTACATGCAGTAGCCTACTGTATTTACAGAATATGTCACCATGATTTATGGTCAGGTTGTTTTAAATAAAATGTTGAAAATGTTCTTGACACAAKGCATATTGTTATGATATTGAACTAGGCATATTCATATCAATTATATTTTTTGTTGCTTTTTTATCACATAGTGGGTAATGGTATTTTTGCACCTTGTTTACTGATAAAGGACAGAGAATATGAGCAGATTACACACACATACATACACACACAGACACACGCACGGTTCCCTGGTGGATGAATAGCTATTCAAGCAACCGGAATCCACCCTGCTGTGAACACCACTCTCCCAAGGAAGTGAAGCTGGGACACAAATCACATTTTCTGCACAATTAAAGTGGATCCATGGCTAAGTGTATTAGCGCCTCACTCTCCGCTGGAGCCCTGGGAGCCAGCAGGATCCAACAGTACGTCCCCTTACTTCCATTGCTCCTTTCCCTATAATGACAATGTGATGAAGATGACTCCATCCCCATCCTTTAATTAGTTTCTCAAATTTCAAATGTATTTATAAAGCCCTTTTTACACCAGCAGATGTCACAAAATGCTATACAGAAACCCYGCCTAAAACCCCAAACAGCAAGCAATACAGATGTAGAAGCAAGGTAGCTAGGAAAAATTCCATAGAATGGCAGGAATCTAGGAAGAAACCTAGAGAGGAACAAGGCTCTGAGGGGTGGCCAGTCCTCTTCTGGCTGTGCCGGGTGGAGATAAGAGTACATGGCCATTAAGGCCAGATTGTTCTTCAAGATGTTCAAACGTTCATAGATGACCAGCAGGGTCAAATAATAATCAGTGGTTGTAGAGGGTGCAACAGGTCAGTACCTCAGGAGTAAACGTCAGTTAGCTTTTCATAGCCAAGCATTCAGATAATAAAATACAATAAAATGGTATTGTTGCTGATGGCAATAGAGCCCCACAGTAGAGGTGTCATAATACCCATAAAACCTAGCTGTCAACCAGAAAAATGGTTCCAATTGTTTTTCCACCATTAGTTTTCCCATAGGGGATTTTAGAAACACTTAAAATAAGGGCTGTGTTTCGTGTAGGCTTACCCTGGCATGACGTTTTGATAACCATATAAATCTCTCTAGGACAAGGTGATTTTTCTCAATATATTTTGCTCTATTTACTCTCAGATTCGAAAATGCTAATTAGCATAAAAGTAGACATCATGCAAAACTACAAATCCCTGCAAGCTCCTGCACATCATCTCTAGCTGACACCTTTGCTAACAGGCATTGTATCAATTTAAAACTTGCACAAGACAGTTCACAGAATTGTCCATTTAAAAAAATATAGCCAAGTTATTCATTACTACATTTAGCTAACATTAGATAGTTAATCCAGAGAATCTTACGCTTGCCTCGATTTGGCAATCTCGTCCAGCTCATGGCATTTGTAGTTCCTTATGATAGCCACATTAGTAGATAGATAGCATTTCATTTTTGGGGAGTAAATACAGGCGAATATAATGATGACAAGTCACCTTGTCCTAGAGAGATTTACATGGTTATCAAAATGTCATGCCAATGTAAGCCTAAACGAAACACAGCCCTTATTTTAAGTGTTTCTAAAATCCCCTATGGGAAAAATGAATGGTGGAAAAACGATTTCAACCATTTCCCTGTTTGATTGCTAGGTTTTATGGGTATTGATACTTATACTGTGGTACCCTATTCTTGCTTACTTTAAGACATTGAAAGAATGTGCTTTTATGAATATTATAATTTAAACCATTTCAAGTAGTACAGGCCTGGCCCCCTATGGTTAGCTGAACCTGGTGTATACATGTTGGTCTGTAACAAAACCCTCCACACCCTGTATCGTTCTAGGATTCGGATTAGTGAAGACTGCTTGCAAGTCACTTTTACAATACACCCCACTTATGGGACTGAGATACAGAGGCCAAGAAAAATAGAAAGCGAGGGAGACATAGAGGTAGAGAGGGAGAGAGTGAGACAGCAATCCAATATGCTTCTTCCTTAACGGCACCAGTGAAAGGGGAGTTAAAATCCGTTAAAATCCTGGATTACAAACGTGTCCTCGTGCAGAGAGGGATGGCCCAGAGGAGAATGTGTGTGACCCATCCAAGTGGAATGCTCAATAGCTGTCATTTGGGATCAAACTAATTCGCGGCCCACAAGCTTCCACATGTAAACACTCTGGTAATGTTGAGAAAATACCWCCAAGGGACAAAACTCCAAGAGAGTTTGTTACCATGTTGGTCTCGCAAGTTGTTTTAAAAGGTACAGTTTCGATCACTGGAAAAATTCAATGTGCCGTGATATTGGCAGAACCTGTTGCAATGCGTAGGCAACTGAAGTGTATCCCAGCTAACAATTCTAGGGAGAGTGAACGTTTTTGTAACGTTACTTGTAATGTTCCCCTGATGTTTGTGTATCCAGTCTATCGTTAGTTAGGGGTACATTCTATGTAAGTTAGTAAAAACCTCATAAGAACCTATTTAGCATGTTTTGGAATTACAGTTAGGAGAACATTCCCTTAATGCCAAGCAGGATTTAGCCAGAACGTGATTACCATGTTCTCAGAATATACAATATTAATGTTCTGGACATGTTTCATGGGATTTTGCAAGAACATTCATGTGTCCAGTTTTCTGAGGGTTCGGAGAATATTCCATCAACGTAACACTAAACATACATACGTTCTCAGAATTTAAGATATTAATCACTATGACAAAAAAAAAAAAATTATTGAGTGTGTTTTTAACAGTGCTGAGATTGACGTTGAAGTGCAAAGTGTAGAAAGGCAGATGACATCAGTCATCAACGAAGACGTGGTGGCCTAGCGGGAAGTACCGAATGCCGTGAACTACGCYGTTGTGAGTTAAAATCCCAGGTGAGGACATGTTGAATAATAACGACTGTATAAATGAACATTCACAATGTGATCATGTACAGTATGTTAAATATGTAAGCTGAAACTGTTGATAGCACTGTTTGTGTGTGGTGGTGTCCCTAACCTTACAACGAGCTATCAGTGGTTCACCAAGCAGGGTCTTGATGGGCTCTGCAACAGTAAATAGGGGTGATGACTAATTWAAAAATGTTTGGGGGTGAGCATGTTTCTTTGGGACCGTCAGGCGAAGTCCTGAAAATGTATTTTAGGACATCCCCAGAACAAGCTGGGAACTAGACAAAAACCTCCAGGGGACAATGAGTCACGGTAATCTCCTCTTATGCACTCTGGAGATGTGTTAGTAGTACCCAACTAGCTGATGATCATCAGGTCACTAATGGCCTGATAATCAGGGCTCTATTGTCCCGCTAACCACTTTGACATCAATGCAATCGCAATCAAAAATGACATCAAACACTTATCAAAACAGTATGTGCTTTTTAAAAAACTCACCTCACTGTGATTGATCAATTTTGAAGAAAGAAGTTCGACAACAGGTTGAAACTGAGTGGAAAACATGGTGGTTGTGGATGTTGTTTCAAAGCTTGACACAACAAAATGTGCAGTGCTTTCTAATGTGATGATTAATTAAAAACACCTATATGCATATTCATAAGTCCTATATATGAGCCCAAGCCCCCCCCCCCCCAAAAAAAACGGAATTAAAATAATGATTGTGCTGTTATACAACACATAGCCTACTGCAAATTATACATTGCAGAAGAACATAAAAAAAATACTGATTTAAGATATTTGTTACATTACGGTCTAGCCTAAATTAAACAAATTCAGAGTTAGACTACAATTATAGTGAATTTGTATTTGCTTTTGAATAGCCTAGTAATTGGGCCCTTTCATATTTTCATAATTAGTAAGCAGAAATTACATTTAGCTACAGAATATCTCTCCAACATGTGTTTCTATCACCTCCCATCTCTTTTTCATTCCAGTTCAATCAAATATGTTTTGTTGTGAAAACATGTTACTATCAATGTTCCCAAACATATTTTATTGGTTTTCCAAATTAAGCACTGGGTAGCTGCAGGAACAGGGTTGGAGAGCCCACGGCATACAGAGTTTGGGCAGAATATCACCTGTCTGGCCACAAAATAACTGGAGTAGCCTACCCTACTGTACATGAGTGAAACAAACCAGCAGGAAAATGGCCTTGTTTTTTTCTCTTGCACCTGTTCCTGCCAATTTGATAATGGGCCATTCTAAATCAAAAAKCAATTTTACATATTAGTAAAGACAAGATTAAATTGAGAATAGTCTGATGGGTGAAAATAGGATCAGTTGATGAGAGAACAGGCAAGGAACAGAGCAGAACTTGTTTTTGCATCTTRCTCAAATCATCAATAGTCTATAGTCGCAACATGCAGCCCGTATATCGGTTGATTTCTAAGGCATTCCATGGTTTGTATCTTTCACAACTAAAGTTGCCAAATAACAAAAAATCTAGCATGTTTCAAATGATCCCTTTCACGCTCAACATAGCCACTTCTTATGCGCACTGTCGCTCCGGAATGGGAAWAATATCCTTTGTATTTTATTCAGCTAAATTCAATTATATTCTTCTTACTATAAAATCATATAATAAAAAATGATGAACAAGCCTACAGCTTATTGCATGTGGCATAGCACATGGTAGGCGAACTCATATTCTGTTCTTTCAGGAAAGAAATCTTCATACAGTGCATTGGGAAAGTATTCAGACCCCTTCCCCTTTTCCACATTTTCTAACGTTACAGCCTTTTTTTTTTTAATGACATCATCAATCTACACACAATACTCCATAATGATCAAGCGAAAACAGGTTTTTAGGATCTTTTGCAAATGTATTAAAAATAAAAAACAGAAAAATCTTACTTACATAAGTATTCAGACACTTTGCTATGAGACTCGAAATTGACCTCTGGTGCATCCTGTTTCCATTGATAATACTTGAGATGTTTCTACAACTTGACTAGAGTCCACCTGTGTTCAATTCAAATTATTGGACATGGTTTGGAAATGCACACACCTGTCTATATAAGGTCCCACAGTTGACAGTGCATGTCAGAGCAAAAACCAAGCCACGAGGTCGAAGGAATTGTCCGTAGAACTCTGAGACAGGATTGTGTCGAGGCACAGGTCTGAGGTCTGGGAAAAAATGTCTGCAGCATTGAAGGTCTCCAAGAACACAATGGCCACCATTATTCTTAAATGGAAGAAGTTTGGAACCACCAAGACTCATCCTACAACTGGCCACCTGGCCAAACTGAGCAATTGGGGGAAAGGGCCTTGATCAGAGAGGTGACCAAGAACCCGATGGTCACTGACAGASCTCCAGAGTTCATCTGTGGAGATGGGAGAACCTTCCATAAGGACAACCATCTCTGCAGCACTAAACTAATCAGGCCTTTATATTAAAGTGGCGAGACAGAATCCACCCCTCATTAAAAGGCACATGACAGCCCATTTGGAATTTGCCAAAAGGCACCTAAAGGACTCTCAGACCATGACAAACAAAATTCTCTGGTGTCACATCTGGAGGAAGCCTAGCACCCTCCCTACGGTAAAGCATGGTGGTGACAGCATCATGCTGTAGGGATGTTTTTCAGCGGCATGGACTGGGAGTCCAGAATCGAGGGAAAGACATTCTTTTCAATGGCAGTCCGCGTATGGCTTCTTTTTACCTTCTTCCAAAAGTCCACAAAAATCTTGAAAATCCCCCAGGCAGACCAGTCATTAGTGGTAATGAAAGTCTGACAGAACCCATCTCTAAGTACATTGATTACTTTATTAAGCCTTTTCTGATGTCACTTCCAGCCTATCTTCAAGATACCACAGATGTGTTGAACAAAATTAAGGAATTGAACAATATAGGTACAGCTTCCTTTTTAGTCACCATGGATGTGGAGTCTCTATACACCACCATTGAACATGAACAAGGTTTGGCAGCTATGCACCATTTCTTGAGTACCCGGCCTGAAACTGAGATGCCTCCTACAGAATCACTGTKTCACTGGCTGAATGGACTCTTAATCATAACATCTTTATCTTTCAGGACCGTATTTTTAAACAGGTCAAAGGATGTGCCATGGGAGCTTTCTACAGCCCTTCCTACGCTGGTTTGTACTTGGGTAAATGGGAAAATTACTTCATTTTGGATCCTTCTAATAACCATTTCTTTGACCGGATTATATGGCGGGGACGCTATATTGATGATGTTTGCCTGTTTTGGTCCAGCTCAGAAGAACTTATTTCCTTCCACCAATACCTTAACAGCATTAACCCTAACATAAAAACTAACTATGGAGTACAGCAAGGATAACATTCATTTTTTGGACCTTGGCATTAGTAAAAATGACAAAGGTTGTTTGCACACATCAATCTTTAGGAAGCCTACAGATGGGAATACCATTCTGAGGGCAGACAGCTTTCACCCCAAAAGCCTAAAAGAGAATATTCCATATGGCCAATTCCAAAGAGTCCGCAGAATTTGCGATCAGGAAACAGACTACAGTATCAAATCTGCTTGGAGAATTGGAGAATCGCTTCTTCAATCGGGACTACAGCGTTCAGGTCCTGAAAGATGCAGGTTTATGGGCTGGATTACCTGACAGAGAGAACTTGTTGCGAAGGGGAGTGCCTCGTGATACATCAGAGAGAGTGTATTTTGTTACAAAATACAGCACTGAAGCAGAGAACATTAAAATAATCATTAAAAATAATTTGGGAATCATCCAAAGTGATACGCTACTACGCCAAGTCTTACCTTAGCCACCAGTCATAAGCTTTAAGAGATGTCCTAAATTACAAATTAGTCCACAGTTATCTTCCGGGTGACTCTCAAAAAACTTGGCTTGACCACAAACCCAAGGGCTCTTTGCACAGAAGAAGTATTTTGTTGACCCAGCTTCCAAAATGGAGTATTACGTCAAGCATTTCATTAACTGCAAAACCACTCATGTCATCTATAGATTGGAATATCCACAGTGCAAGGTGTTCTACATTGGACGGACAAAGAGACGCCTTCAAGACCGCTTAGCGGACGCCATACGGGTAGGCAATTAAGACTACCCCATGGCAAGGCACTACAAGTCCTCACACCATGGCAACCGTGCCTCCCTACAAGCTATGGGTATTGATCATTTTCCGGKCTCTATTAGAAAAGGGGACCGTCTTAAACAGTTAAACCAAAGGGAAAGTTTTMGGATTTACAAACTACAGGCTACTAAATACCCTGGTTTAAATGAAGATATGGATTTCTCACCCTTCCTGTAGGGTCGCGATGGGTCCATTAGCTGTCATCTAGGGGACATTTTGCTCAATTACCCTCAGCTATGTTTAGACTGTTGTTGTTCATGTTTTGTTGTGTTCTAGTGTACTATGGAATATATTGCTTTCTTATTCTTGACACTTCTCCCAGTCATATTTATGGTTAGAACTACCTTTCTAAGCTTGGAGTTGTATTTTTATGATAACATAGCTGCAGTATTTCACTTTTTAATGTGTATAGTATTGCTTACTAGGTGTGTCCAATCAATTTTGTAACCACTCCCTCTTCTAATTAGGGCTAATTGGAAAAGCTGTTCAAAAGAGGACATTGTATTCTTTTTTTGTACTCCCTGACGAAGGCCATGCAGCCGAAACACATCGGATTTTTAAACTTTGTTTCTGTTGAACATGCCATACTAATAAAGGCATTTTAATTAATTATATGAAGAGTGCCTTGGTCCTCCTTTCTTTTTGATGACAGCCCATTTGGAATTTGCCAAAAGGCACCTAAAGGACTCTTAGACCATGACAAACAAAATTCTCTGGTATCACATRTGGAGGAAACCTAGCACCATCCCTATGGTAAAGCATGGTGGTGACAGCATCATGCTGTGGGGATGTTTTTCAGCGGCAGGGACTGGGAGACTAGTCATTATCGAGGGAAAGATTAACGAAGCAAAGTACGGAGAGATCCTTGATGAAAACTTGCTCCAGAGCACTCAGAACCTCAGACTGGGGCAAAGATTKACATTCCAACAGGACAATGACCCTAAGCACACAGCCAAGACAAAGCAGAAGTTTCTGAATGTCCTTGAGTGGCCCAAACAGAGCCCAGACTTGAACCTGATCAAACATCTCTGGAGASACCTGAAAATAACTATACAGCGACCTTACCCATCCAACCTGACAGAGCTTGAGAGGATTCTGTAGAGAAGAGTGGGAGAAACTCCCCAAATAAAGTTGTGCCAAGCTTGTACCGTCATACCCAAGAAGACACTATAATCACTGCCGAAGGTGTTTCAACAAGGTGCTGAGTAAAGGGTCTGAATACTTACAGTTGAAGTCGGAAGTTTACATACACTTAGGTTGGAGTCATTAAAACTTGTTTTTCAACCACTCCACACATTTCTTGTTAACAAACTATAGTTTTGGCAAGTCGGTTAGGACATCTATTTTGTGCATGACACAAGTCATTTTTCCAACACTTGTTTACAGACAGATTATTTCAATTATAATTTACTGTATCACAATTGCAGTGGGTCAGAAGTTTACATACACTAAGTTGACTGTGCCTTTAAACAGCTTGGAAAATTCCAGAAAATTATGTCATGGCTTTAGAAGCTTCTGATAGGCTAATTGACATCATTTGAGTCAATAGGAGGTGTTCCTGTGGATTTATTTCAAGCCCTACCTTCAAACTCAGTGCCTCTTTGCTTGTCATCATGGGAAAATCAAAAGAAATCAGCCACCTCAGAAATAAAATTGTAGACCTCCACCAGTCTGGTTCATCCTTCGGAGCAATTTTCAAACGCCTGAAGGTACCACGTTAATCTGTACAAACAATAGAACGCAAGTATAAACACCATGGGACCACACAGCTGTCATACCACTCAGGAAGGAAACGCGTTCTGTCTCCTAGAGATGAACGTGCTTTTGTGCGAAAAGTGCAAATCAATCCCAGAACAACAGCAAAGGACCCTGTGAAGATGCTGGAGGAAACAGYTACAAAAGTATCTATTTCCACAGTAAAACGAGCCCTATATCGACAACCTGAAAGGCACCTCAGCAAGGAAGAAGCCACTGCTCCAAAACTGCCATAAAAAAGCCAGATTAAGGTTGCAACTGCACATGGGGACAAAGATTGTACTTTTTGGATAAATGTCCTCTGGTCTGATGAAACAAAAGTAGAACTGTTTGGCCATAATGACCATTGATATGTTTGGAGGGAAAAGGGGCAAGCTTGTAAGCCGAAGAACACCATKCCAACCATGAAGCACGGGAGTGGGAGCATCATGTTGTGGGGGTGCTTTGCTGCAGGAGGGACTGGTGCACTTCACAAAATAGATGGCATCATGAGGGAGGAAAATTATGTGGATATTTTGAAGCAACATTCAAGACATCAGTCAGGAAGTTAAAGCTTGGTTGCAAATGGGTCATCCAAATGGACAATGACCCCAAGCATACTTCCAAAGTTGTGGAAAATGGCTTAAGGACAACAAAGTCAAGGTATTGGAGTGGCCATCACAAAGCCCTGACCTTGTCCTATAGACAATTTGTGGACAGAACTGAAAAAGCGTGTGCGAGCAAGGATGCCTACAAACCCGACTCAGTTACACCAGCTCTGTCAGGAGGAATGGACCAAAATTCAACCAATTTATTGTGGGAAGCTTGTGAAAAGCTACCCGAAACGTTTGACCCAAGTTAAACAATTTAAAGGCAATGCTACCAAATACTAATTGAGTGTATGTAAACTTCCGACCCACTGGGCATGTGATGAAAGAAATAAAAGCTGAAATAAATCATTCTTTTTACTATGATTCTGACATTACACATTCTTATAATAAAGTGGTGATCCTAACTGACCTAAAACAGGGCATTTTTACTGGGATTAAATGTCAGGAATTGTGAAAAACTGAGTTTTAATGTATTTGGCTAAGGTGTATGTAAAATTCCGACTTCAACTGTATGTAAATTTGCTTTGTCATTATGGGGTACTGTGTGTAGATTGATGAAAAAAAKCTATTTAATCAATTTTAGAATAAGGCTGTAACGTAGCAAAATTGGGAAAAAGTCAAGGGGTCTGAATTCTTTACGAYTGCACAGTACCTATATATTCTTTAGACCTGTCTAAAATAAATCATGGATTATTTGTGATGGTGTATATTAAATGTATTTATTAGACTTTTTTAAATGTAGATGTTCCAAATGTGTGCATCAGCGGCTTGTATCCGTGGAAGCCTGGAGATGCTAAACGTGTTTATGTTAATTAACGGTCAATTACCATGAGACAGGTAGTCTTTTTCATGACAATATAATGCTGACACAATTTCATGACCGCCACAGCCCTGCATTGGACACAGGAATGTTTTTGCAACGTTTCCATGAAAAGTGTCTAGAACATTAATGTATTGCATTCTGAGAGCACGGTAACCATATTCTGTATATGTCTGGTGTGACGTTGATGGAATATTCTCCTAACCCCTAAAAAATTGGTCATTGGATTATTCTTGCAACGTTCCAATGAAACTTGTCTTGAACATTAATATTGAATATTCTGAGAACATGGTAACCACGTTTTCGGTAAGTTCTGTTCGACATTAAGGGAATGGTCTGGAAACAGTCCTTACACATCACTGGAACATTCCTATGAAAACATTAGGTAATGAGACTCTGAAGGGAACGTTCCCTAAAGTTGTGGGATGTTTGTTGTTAGCTGTGTTGTCAGTATTTGTACCTGATCGAGTGTTGAACCTAGGTGGTATTTTATCGTACTTGATATGAATTCCATAAATACCCAACATCCAACACTATTTAGCCTTCGGCGTTTGGGTTTAAAGGTTTGGAAAATGTTAAGGTTAGGTTAAAGGCATATTTCTATGGTTAAGATGTTAAAACAGAATTGTCATTGTAAAAGCAAGTGAGCATAATGTTTCTTTGTGTTTCTACCACTAGACCTGCATACTGATCACAGCACAAAAACACCCACATACCCACACACATCTCCGCACACCTTCCCCCCTTCTCTTGTCCTCAAGGATGAGCATGCAACCATTTTGCCCGGGGAACGCGGTTCTGCCGCTTCGGCCTTGGCCCTAATTATAAGGAAGGGAGCGCTGCATGGTGCTAGGCAAGGCAGGCTTGGTAGCGGTGGGAGTGTGTGTGTGTGTATGTAGTGCAGCGAGAAGCAATCTTCATTAGGCTACCCAGGGGTCCATTGGCCCTGCCACTCAGCCAACACACTGCCAAAACGTCCATCATGTTTCCCTCTCCTCGTCAGAACGCTCATCTGGATGCACTATCTGCGTGTTTTCTCTCCCTCCTGATTCTCAGTCATTTGGGCCCTGTGTATGTACGCTATGTATTCGTAATGCACCTTCTAGGGATGGCTTCTGCTCCTGGCTTAGTACAATGTTTTAATATCCTCGTTAATTATTCACTTGCTTCCACCCCAAATCACATTTTGATGTTTGCCCACTCCATAGTCTCAGTGGCCCTGAAAAACATGGTAATACACGATGATGGATCCAGTCATAATGTTGTGACTGGGGCACCTCTCTTCACCCAGGGAAATGTGAATGTGGCTCCATGTAATCATCCCAAATGGCACCCTATTCCATAGTGCACTACTGTTGACCAGGGCCCATAGAGCTCTGGTCAAAAGTAGGTGAACTATGTAGGGAATAGGGTGCCATTTGGGACGTAGTCTATGAGGAAGTGGTGAGCCAAAATGTCTGGCCTCCTGCTGAGACAGAGAGGGAAGTGAGGAGGGCCTCGGGTGGTGGTTCTAATCTCCCACACCGGAGCCTCCGACTGCCTGTTCCCTGACACTCCTTGCTGTCACAGCTCTGCCGCCTCCCCAAAGAAATAACCAGCCATGGCAAGAGCCAGTGGCTGCTTGTGAGGAGGTGCTATTGGCCCTTACAGGATATATCGCTTATGAGATCAGATGTCTGCAGGGGAAGGGGAGGAACGAGAGGGCGAGAGAGATATACAGCTGCAGCGTGTTGGGAGGAAATTGCTTTGCCGCCACCAGCCCTACGGAGGTAAACACACAGAGTTAGTACGCGCCAGAGAGTGGGTATAATTGTCTTGAGGTGGACATTGTTTCGATGGACAGAGAGAGCCAAGCAAGGTAGAGAGAAGAGGAGGGGGGAGGAAGGGTGTGAGGTATGGATTCAGGAAATTGGCATGGCGTTCACACACTGCCTCAGTAAAAGTGGCTCATCGGCAGGGCTCGAAAAAATTATTTATGAAGCTTTCCATCCCCGAGTCTAAACTCTACAGCACGAGAAGTGGAAGAAAGGAATGGAGGGGGGAGAAAGATAGACAATTGGATGCGAGATCATTCTGGGAAGAGGGGTTGAGTAAGAAAATGGAGCGTGGGAGTGAGATACTGATTTAAAATCAGATAGACGGCAGAATTGCCTCTGAACCTGGTCATGGCGATGAAAATGGAGACTGTGCCAGGTAGAATTTCTCCTTTCACTTCAGAACCTATGGTATCGCACATAACATTATACAATCTCATTATGATTACGACCATAATTCACATGCTTAACCATTCAGGCTGAATTTATGGCGCTATCATTTATGGTTACATAAAATGACATTGTATAAAAATGCCATTGCTCTGTTTGGCAACGCAAGAGGCATATTACTCGGGTGACATGCACAATGTTTCTGTTTGGCATGTTGGTTGATGGGTGAGGTGAAAATACAGCAAATAAAAATATATTTTATGCATGAAACCATGACATTTTAAATACTGAAAAATGGTTGCTGACCATGAATYTATCATATTCTATCATATTTCATCTAATGCACATGAAAGTATTATAAAAACCTATATCGGCTTACTATTGATTGACATAACCTCTATAATGTGTCCACATCCCTGTGCATGGTACATAAAGTACAGCAGGGTGGGTCTATTTTATAACTATTAGTTAAAGTGAGGGTAGATATTTACAGGTAGTGTTGTTGACCAATGCCATTCCTCATTTAGCTCAGCTAATTGGCCCTGCCACTCAAAACTGACTCTGTTAATTTTCCTTTGTCCACAGAGCTCCCAGTAAAGTGATGCATCTGAGCTCAAGCCATTGTGTCACCACACATCAATCAAATCCTCGTAGAATATACAGTTTGCCATATTCCCATCCCTCTCCCTCTCCATATTCCTCTCCATATTCCCCTCCCTCTCCATATTCCCCTCCCTCTCCATATTCCTCTCCATATTCCCTTCCCTCTCCATATTCCCCTCCCTCTCCCTATTCCCTCCCTCATCCATATTCCTCTCCATATTCCCTTCCCTCTCCATATTCCCTCCCTCTCTCATATTCCCTCCCATATTCCCTCTTCCCTCCTCCATATTCCCTCTCCATATATTCCCTTCCCTCTCCATATTCCCTCCCTCTCCACTAATTTCCTTCCCTCTCCATATTCCCCTCCATATTCCCTTCCCCTCTCCATATTCCTCTCCCATATTCCTCCCTCTCCATATTCCCCCCATCTCCATATTCCCTCCATATGCCCTTCCCTCTCCATATCCCCTCCCTCTCCATATCCTCTCCATATTCCTCCTCTCATACTTCCTTCCCCTCTCCATATTCCTCTCCATATTCCCTTCCCTCTCCTATTCCCTCCATATTCCTTCCCTCTCCATATTCCCTTCCCTCTCATATTCCTCTCCATATTCCCTTCCCTCTCCATATTCCCTTCCCCTCTCCATATTCCCTCTCCATATTCCCTCCCTCTCCATATTCCCTTCCCTCTCCATATTCCCCCCCATCTCCATATTCCTCTCATATCCCTTCCCTCTCCATATTCCCCTCCCTCTCCATATTCCTCTCCATATTCCCCTCCCTCTCCATATTCCCTTTCCCTCTCCATATTCTTCTCCATATTCCCTTCCCTCTCATATTCCTCTCATATTCCCTTCCCTCTCCATATTCCCTTCCCTCTCCATATTCCTCTCCATATTCCTTCCCTCCTCCATATTCCCTTCCCTCTCCATATTCCTCTCCATATTCCTCCCCTCCCTCTCCATATTCCCTTCCCTCTCCACTATTCCTCTCCATATTCCCTTCCCTCTCCATATTCCTCTCCATATTCCCTTCCCTCTCCATATTCCCCCCATCTCCATATTCCTCTCCATATGCCCTTCCCTCTCCATATTCCCTCCCTCTCCATATTCCTCTCATCTCCCTCCCTCTCCATTATTCCCTCTACCTCTCCATATTCCCTCATATTCCCTTCCCTCCTCCATATTCCTCTCCATATTCCCTTCACTCTCCATATTCCCTTCCCTCTCCATATTCCTCTCCATATTCCCCTCCCTCTCCCTATGCCCCTCCCTCTCTGCATACTAGAAGGCTGCTTCAGCCCACATCAACTAGGATAAAGGTTTCTTGAAACTTGAGAACTAGCATGATTAATGCAACTACGACTCCCATTGCTGTACCTAGAACATCAAAGGTTTCAAGGTTCTACAAGTCTTTTTGGGGAAAATGTGGGATTCATGACCAAAAACTGGGAAGGCCTGGGGAGGTAAATCATTGTGTTCTACAGMGAAACAGACAACGTTACGGTTTCCAGGTTGTTTCCATTTCAACTGACCTCAAAGACAGAACAACCTATAGTCTCTCCTAGAAAGCAATGCACTGTACTTATAAGGGCAGATCTAAATTGCTGGGGAAATTGTCCTCTGTCTTGAAAGCTTTACAGAGAAAGGAAATATGCACTGTTGCTATCAAAGTCATTCCAAAGGGAAGGTTTAATAGAGAAAATGAAATGTAACCATACTCTAGCATTTGCGAAGTCACCCATTGTTTCAATTCAACCCAGGGTTCAACTAAAAACAGACAATACATATAAGCCTAGGGTTTCATGCTTTGGTTGATGTTACATTTCATCTTCAAGTTAGTAATGAATATGTTGGATTTACATCTCCATTTCAACCAAAAAATCTCAGTTAAAGAACAGGACTAAATTATATCAAACTTTAAAGTGCATTTCAAGTTTGATTTGATTTAGTCCTTTTCTGTAACTTAGATTTTTGCTTGAGATGGAGACTTGAATCCAGCATATCAGTTATGAATTT
The DNA here is from genome assembly GCF_002910315.2 of Salvelinus sp. IW2-2015. Lineage (NCBI taxonomy): Eukaryota > Metazoa > Chordata > Actinopteri > Salmoniformes > Salmonidae > Salvelinus > Salvelinus sp. IW2-2015. Next base: position 28,836,652 of record NC_036838.1, read on the forward strand.
GTAGACAAACTGGAATTAAAGACAGACTAAGTCAGTGGCACGAAATATACATCTCATATTTGGTTGCGTTAACCACCAAACACAGTTCAATATCACTTTTGCAATACAGTCAATATCCTACTAACTTGTCGACAAGGAAGTAAGAGCAGTCTGAATGAGTGGACCCTAAAGTGTCACAGAGCTTTTTCATGCGCGAAACGGCGAGAGTGCGTTTCTTGTTTACCTTTTAACAAATTGTATGCTGGATTCATGTCTCCAACTAAACCAAAAATAAAAGTTAAACAATAGGATTAAGCCAGTGGCTCAGATTAAACTATCCAAGCATTATATACATCTTCTTTAAATGTTGGTATTGATATAACACATTTCGATATTACTTTTTTCAAAACAGAAAATAGGCTACAGATAAGGCTATCTTATGAACTAATGTTACAGTTTTTATTCAACCTTAAAATGAGTACAGTAACTCCTCCATGGCCACATTATGGGGTTACTGTAACTGTAAAAGTCATATTTTGTAATCATAGAAAGCGTGCATGTTCAAGATAGCATGCAAAAGTCACGGGTCTGTGGAGACCTTCCCAATATAAATATCTGGAAAGAATCTCGAACAGCATTGATCCCTTGCACTATGTACTTTTAATGTCATCTCAACTACAATCCAGGTAATTTGGTTGTGCTACTATTAGATGAAGCACAGTGATAAGACATTAAGTTGTTGTATACATACAAAATATTTGACATTGTTTTCCCTTCTGAACTGGTTGAAAGTGCAGTGATGACACATTCAGATGACAACTAAACAAAAAATCWAACATTGTTTTTCCATTGGAATTTGTATGTGCTTTAAGATGGTTTAAAGCATAGTGATAACACATTGGGAATTGAAGACATTTCTGACTGCCTTTTTTAGTGGGTGAATCTCATTGATCTCATTGATCAACGTCTCATCCAAAAATGACCAACATTTCCACATTGAAATGACGTGATGTGCCCAGTGTGAACATACACACACACACACACACACACATTCCCAAGGGAGTGTACGAAGGGAAAGGGAGCTCTAAGCAGAGAAGGGCAGAGCTGCAGGCCATGGTAGGCAGGAGTCTGTGATGGCTCCCCAGCAGTAGTGGGCGACAGCAGCGACAGGGTTGGGGATAATCCAGGCAGCTGCTGAGTAGAGCATGCATCAGACGTACCGGAAGGAGTGGATTACCCAGCCTGGCAGAGATAGGGAGAGTGGGATATGGAAGAGAGAGGAGAGGACTTGGGTCCAGATAAGAGCAGGAGGTGGATGATTTGTCTAGTAGGGGATATAAGACATAAGAGAGGAAAAAGAAGAGGAGGGCTGTGTTGAAATGGTTCAAGGCTTCCTCTCAAGGTGTCATTCTACCTTGGGAAGTTTTTCCTACCTGTTGGCACCTCTGCTTGCTATACAGAGCTGTATACATGTGATTTGATTGAATGAAAACTCACTAGTTTGAACTTCGCAAGGACTTGGCAGAAATGAGTTGATAACAGCAGTTGATTCTGACCTTGTCATTCAGGAAGTGCATGAGGATCTGGCCAGTGGCACTCAGGTGACTCCTATAATACAAATGGCATCACAATGAACTGGAAAAAGTCCTAATCTGAATACTTTGTCTTGTGTTTACGTGCCCTCACACTGGCAGTCCCCATCACAGGGTTGGGGTGGGCCTTTAATGTAATGGGGGCCTTTAACTAAATGTAATCTAAAATGTAATCTACATAATCCCCAAAAGTAAATATTTATCATGAGAGGGCCATAAACAATAACTAGTAATGCTGCATACTCCAAGCAATGTTAAAATCGTACTTTTCTGGTAAAAAATGTTATAAATTGCTGGGGTGTAAGCAGTTTGGAGGCACATTACAAATATGATAAAACATATGAAAATAGGAAATATTATGTATTTCCTATTCAACAAAACTGTTTGCATAAGGCTTGAAATGACTTATATGCTTTCTAAATATAGTATAATCAAATGACAAAACATTTAACTATAAGATTTCACCTTCCTTATAACTGTAAAATACATATTTGAACATTTCAAAAGGTCTCTCTTGACGTCTGCCCTCACCGCTGTGAAAGTCACGCAGAACTCTAGCATGGCTTCCTGAACTCGTTAGGAACACGCCTTTCATCTTGTCCATATATGAAAAACAGAAGGTGCTTTTTTAGATTACTTTGATCAAGTTGGCTATAAATCGATCGATTTCTGAATTTGCTAGAGCAGTGCTCACCAACTGGTTGATCGCGGTCAACTGGCCAATCTCCAAGGCATTCGTAGTAGATCACAAAACATTTCTGTAAAAACCAACAACGATAAATCCTTGTTCCTATTTTACTTATTATTTTGCGCTGTTTGTGGTACACTTGATTCAGCAGCCCTAGCGCTGGGAAGGCAAAGTGTTCCCATTTTTTACAATTGTATGTTTCTGGTTGTCACGTTCCTGACCTGTTTTCCTTTGTCTTGTATTTATTTAGTTGGTCAGGGCGTGAGTTGGGTGGGTTTGTCTATGTGTGATTTTCTAGGTTGGGATTTTGTGTTCGGCCTGGTATGATTCTCAATCAGAGGCAGCTGTCAATCGTTGTCCCTGATTGAGAATCATACTAAGGCAGCCGGGGTTTCACGTGTGTTTTGTGGGTGTTTGTCTTTCGTGTTAGTATTCGTGCCACACGGGACTGTTTTCGGTTGTATTCTATTTGTTATTTTGTTTCATGTTAGTGTTCAGTTTCGATATAATAAATCATCATGAGCACTACCCACTCCGCGTATTGGTCCGATCCTTCTCGCCTCTCCTCGTCCGAGGAGGAGGAAGAATATGACAGCCGTTACACTGGTAGAACCCGGCCGGCCCAGAGAGCAAATCAAGTGCACCTACTGTATAGGCCTATCGCGGGCCTATCGGATAGCTCAGCTCACCGTGTCTAGCATAGTTTCCTCGAGCCAAAGGCTGAAAAAAGAAGCTTCGAGGGCACAGCAAAGTTGATGCTGTGAGTTTTCTAAACTTTTAAAACCATAACTGTTTTTTATAACTAACTTCATGTTTAGTTGTTATTCAGCACTGGTACCACTTTTATTAGCCATAAAATTAGCATTCTCCCTACTTCCGCTCACGCTACAACCAGCACTGCAGCTGCAATGAATGAGTATAGCAAAGTGTTTCGATAACCTTATGTTGTTATTATTAGCAACTTGTGTATTTTTTTAAGATGTAAAGTCCCCTGTTTTGCGGACTTGCATGGTTCTGGTACCAGTTCTGACTGACATTTTCACTTACAAATCGATCTGTGGACACCATAGATCGAAATGGCTTGCATTGAGCGGTAGCCCTGATTCTTGGACTGTGTGAAGCAGAACGTGAAATCTGACACCTGTTGAAGCTGGGATGTCCCTCCTACCATTTAATTCGCTCTTCCGACTGACCATAAACTCCTGTCTGAACACTACAGCCACTGACAAACAAGAGAGAGTGGTTTCATCATGGCAGGACATTGATTTATATCCATTAATCTAAAATCATTCATTGATTATAAATAAAAAAACACGTTCCGTTTGTCATAAAAGGACAATATTAATATGAGATGAAAGGCGAGTTCCTAACGAGTTCAGGAAGCCAAACTCTAGAGCTCTGTGAGACGTTAATAGTGATGGGGTAGACATTTTGATCAAGGGAGACCTTTAGAAAATATGCACATTTTCTCTAAGACTAACATACAAATATTTATTTTGCAGTTATAAATAAGGTGAAATCTTAGAGTTAGTTGTTTTATAATTTAGAAAGRATATACAGTAAGTAATTTCAAGCCTTATTCATACAGTTTTGTTTTCATATTTTTTTWATCATATTTGTACTTGAGCTTGTGTCCTCAAAAGTGACTACACCTCAGCAATTTATAACTACATTTACCAGAAAGGTGAGATTTGAACCATTCTTAGAATATGCAGCATTACCCGTTATTGTTTATGGCCCTCTCGTAATAAATAATTACTTTTGGGGGATTACGTAGATTACATTTAGTTACAGTTTCATATCGATGAATATTTCACTTTCTCTGGCCGTAGGACTAACAAAATGAATTGTTGCATGAGGCAGAAATAATGCAGTGCATCTTGAGTTTCGCCATCAGCTGGATGGCGAAACTCAGCGGAGGGAGGGAGAGTGGAGGGACGGTGAGTCGGGTGAGAGGTAGCCTCACCGCTGCTCTCTCCCTCCCTCCCCTCAGACTGACCATCAGATGCAGGCCATTAGTCCAGTAAAATAAAAATAGCAAATTGTTATGCTCACTCAGATGTGCCTCACAAGTAATACAACAAATGATCTACTATCCTCTGAAAGTCTAAGCCGTTTGGGGCTGGGTTCTACTAAGCTAACATATAGAATTGTTTTAAGATGGTCATACCATGGATAATTTAGCTATATGATTTAGAATTTTAGGACCCCTTCAGGAATAACAAAATATATATATATATTTTTGTGGATAACATATTGAATAACACATTCATAAATGGCCAAAAAGGCTACTTTCCGGATTCATCCGGCTGGWTTTAGGACCACATGGACACCACAGAGCATGCGAACAGGATGTGTGAACGTAAAGCTGCTGAAAGGCTGGTGTATAGGACCAGAATGGGAGAGATGAACAGAGGCAGCAGCTGTTTGTGTTGCACATTTWCCCCGAGTTTGTAAAGCAAGCAGAGCAGAAACGGGCTAATCTTTAGTTGACTGATCTAGCTGGCAAGGTWAATGCTGTTTGACAGAAACAAAAGTATGTATTGCCAGTGCTGAGCTAGTAGTGTATCTGACATGTTACGTTAGCTAATGTTTCATACCCTCTTGACTGAAGTGAATTAAGTATTTATTTTTTATTTATTTAACCTTTATTTAACTAGGTAAGTCAGTTAAGAACATATTCTTATTTACAATGACGGCTAGCTAGTAGCTACCACAGCCAGTTCAGCTCTAGCTAGCTGTCTGTCAGGTAGCAGTATCTAACAGCTGTTGTGTATATGAAATGTTTTGTAGCATTTGTTTTGTCCCGTTTAAACAGAAGTACATTTGAGCGGGGTGGAGATGTTATTACCTACCCTCACCACCTGGGCCGCCCCCAGGTGGGGAGGGTAGGTAACAACATCTCCACCCCGCTGATCCTCAACACTGTGGCCCCACAAGGGTGCGTTCTCAGCCCTCTCCTGTACTCCCTGTTCACCCACGACTGCGTGGCCATGCACGCCTCCAACTCAATCCTCAAGTTTGCAGACGACACTACAGTGGTAGGCTTGATTACCAACAACGACGAGACGGCCTACAGGGAGGAGGTGAGGGCTCTCAGAGTGTGGTGTCAGGAAAACAACCTCACACTCAACGTCAACAAATCAAAGGAGAGGATCGTGGACTTCAGGAAACAGCAGAGGGAGCAMCCCCCTATCCACATCGACGGGACAGTTGTGGAGAGGGTGGAAAGTTTTAAGTTCCTCGGCGTACACATCATGGACAAACTTAAATGGTCTACCCACATAGACAGCATGGTGAAGAAGGCGCAGCAGTGCCTCTTCAACCTCAGGAAGCTGAAGAAATGTGGCTTGTCACCAAAAACACTCACAAACTTTTACAGATGCACAATCGAGAGCATCCTGTCGGGCTSTATCACCGCCTGGTACGGCAACTGCTCCGCCCATAACCATAAGGCTCTCCCGAGGGTAGTGAGGTCTGCACAACGCATCACCGGGGGCAAACTACCTGCCCTTCAGGACACCTACACCACCCGATGTCACAGGAATGCCAAAATGATCATCAAGGACAACAACCACCCGAGCCACTGCCTGTTCACCCCGCTATCATCCAGAAGGCGAGGTCAGTACAGGTGAGTGGCTGCTGCCAACATACTGACTCAACTCTAGCCACTTTAAACAATGCCACTTTATATKATGTTTACATGCACAAGCATTTCGCTACACTCGCATTAACATCTGCTAACCATGTGAATGTGACAAATAACATTTGATTTGATGACGTACCATTGTACCATTAGCTTGAGCTAGCCAAAAGTTGGCTAACGTTAGCTATCTAGCTAGCTCACCAAGTTTTGCTATTATTTTTGCCTCAATCCCACTAGACCTGAATCAAACGATGAAACTAGTAGCCAAACGATTGAAGACCAATTTCCAGACATTTTTTCAGCCCAATGCAAGTTTTATTAGTCAGTATGGCAATGTTAGACTGTCCGATACGCGTCCACGTTCAACCGAGAACCCTCCGCCTGGGACRTCATTCATAAATTAAGCTATGGTAGGTTTGTACTTTATAGTTTACAATTACATTTAAGTACATACTTTAGCTTTATTTAAACTAACAATAGCTAGCTACTATGTGGCTGGACCAGTTTTCCCAAAAGTGAACAATGTGTAATGCCAGGATTTGCTTGGTAGCCAACCCACAACGCCAATGCCTCTATCAAGCCAATCTACTAATCTTACCTGAATGAAATATATGAAATTGATCATAATTAGATTTAATCTCATTTCACTGCGATTGGTTAGTCAACATGCAGTAATACCTGTATACGGTCAATCACTGAGATTAATTATTTGCGTTGCTGGCTTCATTAAAAACTGTTAATCTGATGGATACTAGATGACCACATTCTAATTTATTTGTTGGAGGGCCTAACCGTGAGGTCAACTTTACCATGTTATCCTGGAGGTATACCCCAGTCTCATTACTTTGCGTGAATGACATTTCTCAACTTTAAACAATGTGAAATTCAAACACAAAATAATTTGTTTTGCTTCTGTCTATTCTGTGGCAAACAACGTGAATTCGGTTATTACATTAGTTGAATTCCTATTTCTCGCTCCCTGATGAAACAGTAACATCCGTTACTGTAGTTAGTCGTGTTGTGTATCCTAACATCGATGAGCCTCTCAGATTAAACAACCGTCTTTCCCGTAGTTTTTTTGTCTTACCAATGTAGTGGTACGCACACTAAACGATGTGGCAAAGACGAGGTGTCACACACTACAAAATTCTTCACTTGGTAGTGAGGATTCTCGATACCACGCGGTCTCGCATAGAAAATGATGCAATTAGATTGTTAACGTAGCTAGAACGAGCTGTGGTTCAAAGCAGCTTCATAAATGTTTTCAGTCAGGCATTCACAGATGCCATACATAGCTGAACTATCTAGGCAGTAGACTACATTTTGAATTGAATAGCATTTCTTGTGAACTTCGGCGCTTTTGTCTGAAAAGGCAAGGACAAACGCATAATAGTAGTAGTCATCGCTCCTGCTCGAGTCTACACATTCTGGGTGTTGCGAAACAACGACATCGTCTCTCTGGCGAACTCTCATTGGCTATTGCTGATCACTGTTCTCAAAACCTGTCGCAAATCTCACACTACAAGAGCATTGTACATTTTGTGCCTAATACAATCAAACAGGTTTGAAAATATCAGGACGTCTGGGATGGCTCAAAGACGGCATTGGTAGCCCTCAGATAGAGTCTCTGACCTGCTCACATTTAAACAAGCCTTGGTGACAGCCGCAAGCCCCGAGTAGGAAATTACAATGTGGATTTTGTCTCAGATCTCAAAAATTGGGGCCAAAATCACGTAGTGTACACCCAGCTTTAGCCAAGCTGTGCTCATTGGCTTTAGCGGTGTGTTGAATGAATTCCACGTTCCGGACATGAGTGAATGCTCGGCTCGTTCTCGACACTGTGTGRATCCGTATGCTCGCTGAAATCTACTCCTACCGTGATCTTTAACACCGCCCACTGGGTGAAATGGTATGAAAAGAGTGTGTCCCATGCGATCCAGGGCTACCGCTCAGTGCAAACCATTTCGATCTACGGTGTCCACAGATAGATTTATAAGCAAAAAAATGTCAGGGGACTTTACACCTAAGAGGTTTTAAAGCTGCATTTCATTTCCAGTCCTCTAGCTCATCTGCCGATGCACACCTAGTTTGCGTCCCAAATGGCACGTTATTCCCTATATAACAGTGCACTTCTTTTTACCAGGGCCCACAGCGCTCTGGTCAAAAGTAGTGCACTCTATACGGAATAGGGTGCAGTTGGGGATGCAGATATAAAGGCATTTGCTTGTCAGGTAACAGCCCTACACTATGAGGATTAGTATCAATAATGTATCAAACAGGTGTGAGGGATGATCCTCAAAGGCATTTGCTTCTCTCCAACGCCAGCTACCGCTTTCATACAGTGGTTCGTTTCACACGCGTTGGTCAGGGAAACATCACATTTACAATCACATGAATGTCGTTCCGGGCTCTGCTGTTGCCATATTCTGAGATGCTGAATTGCTTTGACCAGATCTATACACTCAGTCCTTGTAGGCTTTTGTAGCATAGTCCACTATATGCATTGGTTGTCATAGATACAGAATCCAATTGCTGTGAGTATTTGTACACCCAGAGCCATATGAGGCCTTTTCACARGGGCAATCTTAGCCCCTGGCTAGTTTAGCCTGTGTTCACACAAGTATTTGTTAACTCTGGGCTAAGCTTTTACCCTGGGCTAAGGATTCACACTTGTATTCCAAAGCTCTGGGCTAACAGACAATAACCAAATGCGACCAACATTCTATCTCTGACTCGCGACCAACGTTATAAATAATAAGACATTTATTAACATGTTATTTCCTCTTGCTTCTGGCCTAGCGTTTTGAATTCCAGCAGTGATGCTTTGTATACACTTTCTGATCCAGGTGAAATCATGCAGCAATATTACTATCATGGATATATGCAATTACATGTCAACAGAAAAGTTCTGAAAACGGAATAAAATGTAGTGTTTGCTGCCATTCCAACTGGTGAGTTTGTAGTTTTAATTGGCTAAGTGACAAGATGTTAGCCAGCCTGCATAGCAACCATCTTTGTTTGGCATAGCAACCCATGTTTTAGRATGGAGTAAAGTTTTTTTGGAGGGGGGTCTAAGGTTGGTGCTAGCCCACTTTAGAATGTGCACACTCCCTTAGCCCCAGTCTAAAATGTCCCTTAGCCCAGGACTAAGGAGGCTCTTTGACCTGGGCTAAGGTGCAGTGTGAATGTGCCTATATTTAGTTAGTCCAACTTTTAGAAATGTGAATATTGTTCTAGTTGTAGACATTCAGTTACATAGCATTGTTTAAATATTTTGCATGTAATGTTAATGGAGAGCTAACATACCTGCCACAAAAATGTTGAAGTGTAAATGCATCATAATGCTCATTTCAGACAGTGTTATAGTATTTTCTTATTCTCCATGTAATGTTAATGGGAAGCTAACATGGCTAACATGGCTGCCATTGAATGGCCAAGCTGGGGCCAGTTGTACTGTTAGAGGGGTTAGTTACATTAGACGTTATTGTTGTCATCGTTTTCTTCACTGCATTGCAAGCATTAGCAGGCAAAAGACCATGTTCTGCGTTGCCACTGTCTAATAACGGATGTAAAAAAAGAACGATAGCAAAAATGTGTTATGTAAAAATTATTTCATACTCCACATTTAGGGGGGCCACAAGGACACGCCACCATATTTAATGAGGTAGAATGAACCATAACATTACCAACTGGCCACCATATTTAATGAGTAAGAATGCAACCATAACATGGACCACTCCACCAATATTTATGAGGTAAGAATGCAACCATAACATGGACCACTCCACCATACTTTATGAGGTAAGAATGCAACCATAACATGGACCACCACCATACTTTATGAGGTAAAATGCAACCATAACATGGACCACGCCACCATATTTATGAGGTAAGAATGCAACCATAACATGGACCACTCCACCATATTTAATGAGGTAAGAATGCAACCATAACATGGACCACTCCACCATATTATGAGGTAAGAATGCAACCATACATGAGCCACGCCACCATATTTAATGAGTAAGAATGCAACCATAACATGGACCACGCCACCCATATTTAATGAGGTAAGAATGCAACCATAACATGGACCTCCCACCATATTTATGAGGTAAGAATGCAACCATAACATGGACCTCGCCACCATATTTAATGAGGTAAGAATGCAACATAACAATGACCACCCACCATATTTC
>NC_036838.1:28848956-28867714 GCF_002910315.2 Salvelinus sp. IW2-2015
CGGGGTCCAAAATTGTTGTCACAGGGGCACTGACCCCCACTGCCCCCCACCCCCCCCAGAACCCTAGTGTGTTGAAGTGTCATGTAAATGCATCATCATGCAGAAACCACGTTGGCCTAACTCTCTAAATACACGTCTCTGTGTAGGCTGCACCTAAGGACAGTCATTGTGTTTAAATTGGAAATTTAGTAGGAGGAAAGTACCTATTTTCCTGCTATCTTTGAATAGGCTTCTGACAACACAGCTTTGTCAAAAGAGTGTCCTGTTGTCCGTATAACATTGCAGATACCATGAACATTATAGTTTGTCGCGTTTTTGTTCCTCATTGTAGAATTGAACCAGCAGCCATTCCACCATGTATCTCTTTGATGGCTTTCATCTGATGCTAAGCAGGGACGAATTGAGAAGCCTTGCCTCTAGTGCAGCTGTACATTCTCATTATAGTGATGTGCACAATATGCCAAGTCAAAGATTTTGATAGTCTGATTGTTGATGGATGCTCGGGGTGGTTTTTGAGAATACAGTAAAAAATACCTGAATGTCATGTTACTGTGGGGTCAAAGGGTAGTTTGAAGATGTTGCAGATGCACACTCCACGTCGATCCTAATACACTGTATGTGGAGCGGCAGAGGAATACAAACAGTTGTGACTAGCATGTGGAAAATGAATGACTGGGACGGTAGCCAACGAGTGAAGTAGGTGGAGACAATCAAAACCGTAGCTGCAGGCTCTCTTTGTCGTGAGTTGTGACAGGGCAAGAAATTTTTCGTGGCGATTGTGAGATTACTATGACAGGTGCTGGCATCCCCAAGACACCACAAGTAAGACACTACGCCAATGGAATTAAATGGCAAAGGCTGACCAACAGTACAGGTTTGCTTGTGTGATATTGATTAGTATTTATTGAAATAAATTCTCTACTTTTGAGAAAGTGCTGTGAACCTTTATTTGACCTCTCTATGTGTGATTCCTTCAGCTAGCTGTCAATATTTTATGAGGTAAGATTGCAACCATAACATGGACCTCGCCACCATATTTAATGAGGTAAGAATGCAACCATAACATGGACCACTCCACCATATTTAATGAGGTAAGAATGCAACCATAACATGGACCACTCCACCATACTTTATGAGGTAAGAATGCAACCATAACATGGACCACTCCACCATATTTAATGAGGTAAGAATGCAACCATAACATGGACCACGCCACCATACTTTATGAGGTAAGAATGCAACCATAACATGGACCCACGCCACCATATTTAATGAGGTAAGAATGCAACCATAACATGGACCACTCCACCATATTTATGAGGTAGAATGCAACCATAACACTGGACCACGCCACCATACTTTATGAGGTAAGGAAGTGCAACCATTAAATCTCTCTCTATTTAGTATTCCAAGTCAAGTACTATTCTATCTGAAAGCCTTTGACTACTAATGCAATTCCTCCCATTGCTCAGGGCATCAGATTTTTTTGTTGTCACGTAGGCTATGCACCCAGTAAAACCCACCAAACAATAATGGAAAAACATTGGACACCATCCAAGTCTTTGTTCAAACAATTCCTGGACCAGTGAAGTAGAAGGTCTTTCAAGTAATGACCCTTTTGGACACATTCCCTGCGGTATATCTCATTCACCTCTCGCTGAACTGGTTAATCACATTTTAGAATCAGGGCCAATGAAGGAGGAACGCTTAGCAGAGCAGACGTCCTCTGGGGGTCCGACCCTTGGAGCCGCGGCTCAGAAGATAGACACGGGGCTTTGTGGTCGAACCGACAAGACAGGCAGTGCATGGAGCCAGAATGTCATCTCTCATTTGTCTTAGCCATTGGATAACCTTATATGTGAAGGTGTGCATGCACACAGATGTGCACAAACACACACACACCTGCACACGTGCACAGACGTGTACACACACACATATACACACACATATACACACACACACATTTTGTGCATAGGCACACATGTGCACAAGCACATACACACGTTTATACACACACACATTCATTGCCCCCATTGGCAAGATTTTTGCATCTAAACCAAGGTCAGAAAGAGTTCAGCATGAATACACATTACAGACACAAACCCAAATACACACAGTTTATTATTTCCATTTAAACTTGGTCTGAGTGCTCGCAGCCCCTGCCGTCAACAATCCTTAGATCTCACTAAGCCACTGTGAACAGAGTTGTTTTTCTGTATTCTAAGAATAAAGGAGGCTGCTTTGGAGCAATAAACTATGTTTTTTTAATAGTATGCAAAACCAGTCAGATTTTTTATTTGACTACAGAAACAATATGTTTATATGCTACTGAATAAATCACATACTTTATTCAAGATTCAGTTAAATTGAACCCCTCGTCACTTTCAATATGACTTGCAATTTTACCATTTATGATATTCAGATACACCATAACAGTCTTTTTCCAGTCCTTTGCACTAGTCTAACCTTTCTCCTGAGAAACTCAAAGCAAATAAGACACAAAGCACTGACAAAAAGAGAACAGAGGGAAGAGAAAAAGAGATTCAGACAGAAAGAAAATGCAAGAGAAGACGAGATACACCCAGAAACAGAAAGTAAGAATAGTAAGAAATATTGAAATAATCCTTCAGAGGTGAAAGAAAGAAAGAAGAGAAAGAAAAAGAGAGAGATGGAGAGAGAGAGCTTCCTGGAAGCTCATTGATCACAGTGGATTCCAGCACACGCTCCAGTCACTCGGTGTGGTGTCGGCCTAGGCCCAAATCACTCAGACAACACCTTTGAAATTCACAATGGCTTCTTGTGAATCAGCCGTCCCCTTGCATGCCTGTCTGAAGCCGATAACAGGCTGGCCCGTGCCCCTGAGGTAACAATCTCTGCTAATAGACTTCTCCCCTGTCAATCACACTTCAAAATCCCAATAGAGCAATACGGCTCATGTACGTGAGCGCGCACACACACACACACACACCACACCGTCTTTCAATCGTGGCTCATCTGTCATTGCATCCCTTTTAATTAACCCCCCTACCCCATCACCCCTCCTGTCACTAGCACTCATCATCATGCTGCACTGGTAAAATAATGTATTTTAAGCCCCCTAACCATGTCGACTTTAGAAGCAGCCTATATGAAGAGTTTTTAAATAGGAGTTTGGAACTAAGGGTTCTGTACCCCSTGAGCACACCCTGAATAAACAGTGGATAAAAAGGATTTCCACAAGCGACAGAATGCTTTTGATAAACTTGGTGTTGTTAACAGCACCTGCAAGTAAGCTACACCACCTATTTAATTCCTGAGTTCCCAAACACTTTTTTTAAGAAATAAAAMAAAGTGTGTGTACTTTTAAGGATAACATCGTCCCTGGCGAGCATTCACAACACAACACAGCAGTACCATGAAAACAGAGTAAACAGCAAATATCAACAAGCTCGCTACCAAACAAACCTACAGCTATAGTATGTCTGTGCTCCGTTTCTCATCTCTTCCAAATAAAAAAAAAAATATTTTTAAAAGTGGGCTATATAAGCGCAATAACAATTTCATTATCAGTGTAAATAATAAAATGGGTAGGCCTGGAATGAAGACAATTCTGTATTATCTTTTTGTTTGAATGTCAAGTACACCCAGTGCAATGTGTTCCTTTAATTTGCTTATTTAGATTAAATAGATTTTCCAAACTTGCATTCAAATTAAATAGCGTTGTTGCGTGGGATGTGAGCACACGTCTTCTGAAGTCCCTTGCCAACATGCGACGCAGATTAAACAATTTGAAATATCAAACAGGGTTGGTTCGATTAACATGGATTGTGGAGAAAAAACAATATCACGCATCACTACTCAAGTCATTTGGAATACTTTAGTATGATTGTTAGCTGTCTTGATCTCACCAAATGTTAATATTTATCTTAGAGTGTGTGTGTGTGTGTGTGTGGGGGGGAGGGGGGGGACATGTGAACATGTGCCCCGTGTGTGTGTGCTGGCCACACCACAGCCGGTGTCCCAACTACTGCTCCTCCCGCCACTCCATCCCAAGTATTGGGGTCTGGGCACCCCACTTGTGTCTTCCAGCGGAACCCAAATGTCTCCACCCTGAAGGGGTTCCAGGCACCCTGTGGCTCCCCATCCATTCCTTCCCTAAGCTGCACCTGCTGCCTCCACCCATAGGTGCCCACTGACAGAGTGACATCCAAACAGCCCCTGGGCCCCCAACACCAGCAGATGGAGGAGGGGAGAGAAGGTGTAAAGACTGAATTTAAATAATATGATATACTGAATATACGTATATGATGAATATGAATATGATGAATATAGAGAAAGACAATGGAGCTGAGGTATAAATCATATGAAAGGATGGGATGTGAAATGGATCTCAAGMAAACAGGTATAATATTGAATTAATAAATATTTATATATTTATTAGTCTTCTATATCCAATTCAATTCAAATAAACAAACTTTATTCATCCCAGTGGGGCAACTTCTTTGGACACACTGTCACGCCCTGACCTTAGCGAGCCTTTATATTCTCTATTTTGGTTATGTCAGGGTGTGACTAGGGTGGACATTCTAGTTTTGTTATTTCTATGTTGGCCTGGTATGGTTCCCAATCAGAGGCAGCCTTATATCGTTGTCTCTGATTGGGGATCATATTTAGGCAGCCTTTTCCCACCTGTTTCTTGTGGGATCTTGTTTTTGTGTAGTTGCCTTGAGCACTGCAATACTGCACGTTTGTTATATTCTTTGTTGTTTTTGTTGTAAGTTTCACTATTCAACATAATGTGGAACTCTACGCACGCTGCGCCTTGGTCCATTCATTCTATCAACGATCGTGACACACACGAGAAAAACAGGTATCAATTAATCAATCGAATGTATTTTATAAAGCCATTTTTACATCAGCCATTGTCACAAACGGCTATACAGATACCCAGCCTAAAACCCCAAAAAGCAAAAAATGCAGAAGCACAATTCTTAGGACAAACTCCCTAGAAAGGCAGGGACCTAGGAAGAAACTTAGAGAGACCAAGGCTCCAAGGGGTGACCAGTCCTCTTCTGTGCCGGGTGGAGATTATTAGAGTACATGGTCAACACACAATATGACAGGTGGGAGCGCATACTTTTGTAAAACAAAAAAGGGATACCACAGAATGTTTTATACCATTAAAAATAATAATATAAAAATATAATTCAACTGCCAATTACTTATTCCCTAATAAAACAAGTTGAAATCAATACCTGAAAGTTAGAATCCTCTATTTTGTGGTTGTGAGGATATTTTCTAACAGTTCTTTCAAAGTGTCTCCCCCTTCAACAGTCTCTATTGTACTTTTATCATTTTAAAAGAATGGGTGTTGGAGGATAGTATGTGTGAAATGTATACAGAGGCGTGCGTGAGTGTGTGTGTGTGTGCGTTCGCTCTCTTTTTTCAGGGAGTGTGTGGACATTTTTGTTCTTTATTTTTCCTAAAGGAATCAGATGTGAGAAAATGTCGAGAGGTGTGAGGAGGCCATTGGGGAGTGGATCACAAAACACACTCACCCAAGGTGTTTCTTCTCCTGCTAAAAATATGATGTGTCACTCAGCATTCCCATCAATGTTCTCCAAGCCATTGAGCCATCTAAAATGGAGACTTCATAATTATACCTTCTGCCTGGGACCTAAGACAGTCAACATCCTTTTTTATTAGACCGACATGGTCTCATCAGAATATGTCAACATAGTGACATTTAACTATTGTAGATTTATGTCACCAATCCTGACAGTTATATGCATTTGCGGTGACGGATTCCTACCTAGACCCACTGTATTTGGAGGAGGTATAGTCTATAAATGGAACATGCACAACCATGATCCTGCAGATAAATCTGTGACTTAAAATGCTCTGACGTTAAGCCTACAAACACTGTCATAGCACCACCCACACCACTAAAAACACTGATTACCTTAAAGGAGCACTCCACCACGTTTGACCTCATATCCATTATCTCCAACTCTGTGTCTACGTATGTGAAAATGGCACATTTACAGTATAGGTTCTGTAGTCCAAAAGAAAAGTAGTAAAGGTCCCAAGATTGTATTTATTTTATTAAACAGTGATTTCCAAAAACTACTTGCCTGATTTCTGTGTCACTGTGAAACTCGTAGTCTTTGAAAATCACTGTTAAAATGTTTTAATATGATGACAACTGTAAAAAGATTATACAATAATAAATCGAAAGAGGAAATTAATGTGTGAATAGAGCCCTTAGATTCACAATTTCTTTGTTTGGCTTCGGTGCACTGAAGAGTCTTTGAAGATTCTGAATAAAAGTTGCCCCAAGATGAGGAATTTCTTTTGATTGTCTTTCTGTTTTTACGTGATAAAATGATTAATTATTGTAAGTGCTGCTACAAAGACAGGAATTTGGGAGGTAAATATCTGTATTCCTTCTTAGGATTTCTTAATAAATGTTTTGTATTCACGTGAAGTATTTATAATAACTCATAACAATACAAGTGTTAGCTTGCCTTTTAACTCTGTCTTAAAATTGTCTCCACCGTGGCTCCATTCCGGATTTTTTCCCAGGTACATTTGATTGCACGGTTATTTGCAAGTGAAAGAGATTTCATAATTAAAGATTCTGGTAAAGCATGACATTGGTAAAGCCATGCACGCACACATGCACGAATATAAGCACGCCTGCGCACACACAGCCCCTCCACTTGTCATAGCTCCCTGGCAGTCAGTTTTGCATCAGTGCTGAAACCACAGGGACGGTTGACATTTCACTTTGGCTCTGTCTCCATTCCCTGTGATCAGAGCCCTGCTGCCTTGGCGCACTGAAAGGTCACAGTTGTTGTTTTTCAAAATCAGTGTATGTGTGTGTGCGCGTGTCCACATGTGCACGTGTGTGTGTGCATCACAAAATATCTACTTTTGTGACTATGTGTGTTTATTCAATGTGTATTTCTGTTGTGTGTGTGTTGTATTGCGTTATGTGAATGTGTGTGTGTGCGTGTGTTGGGGGTAGGTAGTGCTACATTGAATCGTTAATTCTTTCACCAATCAACTTTTTTTGTTATATAGTTTTGTGTACTGTATGTGTACTTACCAGTATTCAAATGCGTACCCACACATATAGCCTCCTGTTGCTAGAATGCTTTTGAAAGTAGGCTGAGCAATCCATTCTCTGCATTTTTATTTGGCGGTGGCACACACACAAAGTGACAGCCCATTGTTAGCTACCTCCCTAGCTTCAGTTTAGCTGGCATACCTTTGAGTCTCTGTCCCGTGTCCCAAATGGTGCCCTATTCCCTACATAGTGCTCTTGTTTTGATCGGAGTCTTATGGGCCCTGATCAAATGTGGTGCACTTTATAAGGAATAGGGTGCCATTTGGGATGCAAGCTATCTCTCTGCCAAGCCCAGCTTTTTGAGTCACCAAAATACAGTCAAACAGCTGCACTTCTAATGATGCTTGTACAAACAGACCTTGAATGAGACAAGAAAATAGCAAAAAAGTGAGAGAGAGAGAGAGGAGAGAGAGAGAGAGAGAGAGAGAGAGAGAGAGAGNAGAGAGAGAGAGAGAGAGAGAGAGAGAGAGAGAGAGAGAGAGAGAGAGAGAGAGAGAGCAACAAACAGGCGAGATGGAAAGATGAGCTCTGTCTATATTTGTACCCAGGGACACCACAGATGGGAAGAGTAGTTTGGCAACCTGGTTGAAAAACAAATGTGGAAATGAAAGGCCTTTGACCACTGACCATGCTATGTTTGCTTGTTTTTAATAATAGTTGCTTAGTTGGCTAAGACATTGCATGCYTCGCAAATGGCACCCTATTCCCTTTATAGTGCACTACTTTTGCCATTTGGGACGGATAAGAGTCTAAAGAATATTTGTTATCACTTTGCTTGAACCCTTTCATCATGCAACATTCAATGAATTGAATGAACCTAGCTATAAAGAGCAATCAGCAGTTGCTACATACATTTTTCGACTTATGAATGAATCCTTATGAGTCTATTGATACACCCATGCGTCAATCTAAGTGACATAATAAAAAAATCCCCATCGAAATCCATCCGTTTTTTGTTCGAGATATCAATCCACCTTTATGTTGGCCATCCATGTTTATCAGACCCCCGAAAATGTGTCTGTTCGTGGAAAGGGGAGACTCTCACAAACATGATGGTGTTCTCCCTTTTTCTCTACGACCTCAACAAGTGTCACGGGACTCTCGGTAATGCTGATGTGCCAAAAACACAAAAAATGTCCAGTTGTGAGGATTATTCTACAATGTTTCTATTAGGGTGCAAAAAACATTCACCTGACGTTACAAGAAGGTTTCCAGAACACATTTTGTTTGTTCTTTAAAGATTCACAGAATGTTTCATTAMGTTGTGGTAACATTGTATGGTAACATGAGAAGATATATCTTCCCAAATCACAAACTGTCCAGCTGTGCTGACATTCAGATAATGTTTGTATCAGGGCGTATAAAACATTCCCTTTATGTTGCAAGAAAGTTGACGAAACATCCTTTCTGAGTTCTTTAAAGTTTCCCAGAAAAATTTAATTAGGTTGTGGGAACAGTCAAAGTACATTACAAAAGATATGTTCCCAAAACACAAAATATGCTCAGCTATAATGACATTCATACAGTGTTTCAGTTAGGTCGCACAGGATATTCCATTAATATTGGTTTGCTGGGTGGGCTCTATTTTAACAAACCTAAGGCAATGGTAAATCTTAATGCTGGAGTTAGCGCTATGGGTCCGGGGGTGTGTCAGAAATATTTTTTCTATTTTTACAGGAGGAATTATGAGCGCAATAGCTGGCAGTGGTCCGAAAGGGTTGGGTTTTGAGGAATAAATAAGTTGTATGTGTGAGTAGGCCTTGGCCAATCAACATGCTCCTAGGGTAAATGCCGATCTCAAGTTCTGTACGTTATTGACAGTCTTTGCATTGTCATCAACTCCAATTTGGCTGAAGGCACAGAATATTCTCATCCATTGTAGATTGATACTACAGTTTATTAAATAGCATAGGCTACAGTAACGAATAATAGAAAAAAAWTATGAAAAATCCAGTGTTTGCTCAATATGTTTGGAGTGTCAGTCAACATTGCTGCAATTGGCTTCAACAAGCATAGGCCTACATGTCATTACGCATTGCACTTCTACTAAAATAACAAATACTAGGCTCCCGTAAATTGTACAGTATATGTGCTTTGAAAGGCTGGTAATGGCTCACATCAACACCATTATCCCAGAAACCCTAGACCCYCTCCAATTTGCATACCGCCCAAACAGATCCACAGATGATGCAATCTCTATTGAACTCCACACTGCCCTTTCCCACCTGGACAAAAGGAACACTTATGGGAGAATGCTATTCATTGACTACAGCTCAGTATTCAACACCATAGTGCCCTCAAAGTTCATCACTAAGCTAAGCATCCTGGGACTAAACACCTCCCTCTGCAACTGGATCCTGGACTTCCTGACGGGCCACCCCCAGGTGGTAAGGGTAGGTAGCAACACATCTGCCATGTTGAACCTCAAATCAAATCAAAATCAAATCAAATGTATTTATATAGCCCTTCTTACATCAGCTGATATCTCAAAGTGCTGTACAGAAACCCAGCCTAAAACCCCAAACAGCAAGCAATGCAGGTGTAGAAGCACGGTGGCTAGAAAAAACTCCCTAGAAAGGCCAAAACCTAGGAAGAAACCTAGAGAGGAACCAGGCTATGAGGGGTGGCCAGTCCTCTTCTGGCTGTGCCGGGTGGATATTATAACAGAACATGGCCAAGATGTTCAAATGTTCATAAATGACCAGCATGGTCATATAATAATAATCACAGTAGTTGTCGAGGGTGCAGCAAGTCAGCACCTCAGGAGTGCTTTTCATAGCCGATCATTAAGAGTATCTCTACCGCTGCTGGTGTCTCTAGAGAGTTGAAAACAGCAGGTCTGGGACAGGTAGCACGTCCGGTGAAAAGGTCAGGGTTCCATAGCCACAGTGTTACGAATCCCTTTGGCCCAGCAGTCTAGGGGGGATGGTAACGAGACCCGTAACATAACTCATGCAAAGTATAATAGTGACAAATTAACAGTGAGAACAAAAAACCACAGACAACTAAATTACRGTCAAACACTCATGGTTTATTTTGTAAACACACGGTAAAGGGGGGCAGGAAAATAGGCTGAGCTGGACCCAAGGAAAGAAATAATAAGTATCCAAAAACACCCCTAAGCTAGACTACCTGCTTTAAGAACAGCTAGCTAACTAACCAAAAATACAGTGGGTGGTCCGCCCAGTTCTAACTAGTGTTCTTAGACAAWGTATTCCTACGGGTAGTGTATGCCCATGGGCGAGTTGTCTAGGTACCCCCTTCTCCCACCATCAAACAAACAGTCAAACACCATAACCAAAACAATACTCAAAGGTGGGACAAAATGACTTGTAGGTGTAAAAACAAAAGACAGTTCAATCCAAAGAGAGAGATTTAGAGAGCGAGACACAGAGAGATTGAAACACAAAGAGATCGAGTTCCAGAGAGAACAACTGAATGGGTTTCTAAACCAAGGGAAAGGGGATGTGATTGGGTAATGGAAACAGGAGGAGGTGTGTCTTCTGATTGATGACTGATTGGTGACTGATTGGGGAATGATGATTGCCACCTGTGAGGGAGAAGGAGAGAAAATAAACACACAGGATACACACACACAGGATACCTGTATCCGTAACACGCAGACAGAACAGTTGAAACTGGAGCAGCATCACGGCCAGGTGGACTGGGCAAGCAAGGAGTCATCATGCACAGGTAGTCCTGAGGCATGGTCTCTAGGCTCAGATCCTCCGAGAGAGAGAAAGAAAAGAGAGAAAGAGAGAGAATTTAGAGGAGAGCATATTAAATTCACACAGACACCGGATAAGACAGGAGAGTACTCCAGATATAACAAACTGACCCTAGCCCCCCCGACAACATAAACTACTGCAACAAAAACACTGGAGGCTAGACAGGAGGGGTCAGGGAGACACTGTGGCCCTCAAAACTGGAGCCGCCCGGGTTCTGCTCAGTCCCCCTCCTGTACTATCTGACTCCCTGTTCACCCACGACTGCATGGCCAGGCACGACTTCCAACACCATCATTAAGTTTGCAGACGACACAACAGTGGTAGGCTGATCACGACAATGACGAGCAGCCTGTAGGGAGAAGGTCAAGAGACCTGGCCAGGTGGTGCCAGAATAACAACCTATCCCTCAACGTAACCAAAACTAAGGAGGTGATTGTGGACTACAGGAAAAAGAGGACGAGCACGCCCCCATTCTCATTGACGGGCTGTAGTCGAGCAGGTTGAGAGCTTCAAGTTCCTGGTGTCCACATCAACAACAAACTAGAATGGTCCAAACACACCCAAGACAGTCGGGAGAGGGCATGACAAAGCCTATTCCCCCTCAGAAAACTAAAAAGATTTTGGCATGGGTCCTGAGGTTCCTCAAAAGTTCTACAGCTGCAACATCTGAGAGCATCCTGACTGGTTGCATCACTGCCTGGTACGGCAATTACTCGGCCTCTGACCGCAAGGCATTACAAAGGGTAGTGCATACGGCCCAGTACATGCACTGGGCTAAGCTGCCTGCCATCCAGGACCTCTACACCAGCGGTGTCAGAGAAGCCCTAAAAATTGTCAAGGACCCCAGCCACCCCAGTCATAGACTGTTCTCTCTTACTAATAGCAAGCCGGTACCGGAGTGCCCAAGTCTAGGACCAAAAAGCTTCTCAACAGTTTGTTACCCCCAAGCATAAGACTCCTGAACAGGTAATCAAATTGCTACCTGGACTATTTGCATGTGAGCCCCCCCCCCCCCACAACCCCCCGTTTACACGGGCTCTTTTTATGCTCTGTTTTATCATATATGCAGTAGTCACGATAATAGACACACATGTACATACTACCTCAATTGGGCCGACCAACCACTGCTCCCACACATTGGCTAACCGGGCTATCTGCATTGTGTCCCACCCACCACCCCCCAACCCCTCTTTTACGCTACTGCTACTCTCTGTTCATCATATATGAATAGTCACGGCGCACGTGACAAATACACTTTGATTTGATTTGACTCACGTTCTCAATAAGCAAGATATAGCKTAGTTCTAGAGTTGATACTGAATTATAGYACTGAATAATTTAAATACGTTTGGAGGAGTGTGTCTTTGGTAACCGGATGACAGACGCTCTTTGGAGATGAGGATGGATACTTGAAAAAGCTAAATTAAGTATACAGGTAGGCATATGTACATGTTTCAGGATGTGCAGTATATTTTACATTCAAGGCACTCTCACAAATGGACCATTTAAARACCTTTTATGGATAGGCTACTTGGCTGCAAGGCCAGCATAAAAAAGACACCCGACGACACATTGCTGTTAAACCAGACGTTGTTATAATAGGATGAGGGTATTCTACTGAGGGCTTGGTTTTTCATCAAGTGAAACGAAAAACAAGCAACTGTTACAGTAAAATAACTTAAACGTTTCTAAATACAAGGGTCACTGGGAATCATCTCATCTCTCGTTTTATGATGGGCATATGGACACATGTATGGAGGATTTTTTACACGCGTCCTAAATATCGGGAGCTGGATAAAATAATGTACAATACATAGATAAAAAGGGAATGTTGGTTCACTCTTTTTCTGCTCCCAAACTTTATATTTTAATAAAGCTTTGGTGATTAAAATGTATTTCAAAACCTTTATTGATAGGCTTGGCTACTAAGGAAAGGGATAAAAGGCCTTTGACCACTGACCATGCACTGTTTGTTTGTTTACTACTACTTTTGCATGACTATTTTAACAAACCTAAGGCAATGGTACATTTTAATGTTGGCGGTAGCGCTATGGGTCCGGGGATGTGTAAGAAATATTTTTGCTATTTTTACAGCAGGAATTATGAGCGCAAATGCTGGCGGTGGTCCGAAAGGGCTGGGTTTTGATTAATAAATAAATTATATGTGTGAGGAGGCCTTGGCCATTCAACATGCTCCTTGGCCTAATACTGTATGCGGTAATCTCAAGTTCTGTAGGTTATTGACAGTCTTTGCAATGTCATCAACTCCAAAAGGGGGATAGCTAGTCAGTTGTACAACTGAATGCATTCAACTGAAATGTGTCTTCCACATTTAACCCAACCCCACTGAATCAGAGAGGTGCTGMGGACTGCCATAATCCACATCCATGGTGCCCGGGGAACAGTGGGTTAACTGCCTTGCTCAGGGGCAGAACGACAGATTTTTACCTTGTCAGCTCGGGGATTCAATCCAGCAACCTTTCGYTTACTGGCCCAACGCTCTAACCGCTAGGCTACTTGGCAAAATGCATTGGACAGGACAAAAGGCAGCAGGTAGCCTAGCGGTTAAGATGTTGGGCCTGTAACCGAAAGGTTGCTGGTTTGAATCCTTGAGCAAACTAGGTGAATAATCTGTTGATGTGCTCTTGAACAAGGCACCTTAATTCATCCTGCAAGTCGTTCTAGATAAGAGCATCTACTAAATGACTAAATGTTTTTCATTTTTTTAACGTTCGTGGAGGGGAGGCTATTCTTGTTTTTTCATCAAATGAGACTAAATGGGAAAAAACATTAATTTGGATTTCTAAATAAGAGGGTTACCTGCACAAAAAGCACATCTCCTCTTTTGTTTCATGAACATATGAGCACTGTGCATCACGGCTGGATAGGTTGCACTTCCGCTCTCAAATTCCATGCCTTTAGCAACCGCGTTACTGCTAAAGCCCATAGCCGCGGGACATAGGGATGCTGAGGGTGCTCCAGCACTCCCTGAAAAATCTTTTTATTTTTTATATTTTTATTCTAGTCCTGTATTAGAGGACTGCGGGCCCAAAAAACGAAATCTGCCCCCCCCGTCACCAAACATCCTTCCGCGGCTATGCTAAGACCTGCTTTTCGTTGGTCTTGAAACTTTCAATTTGCACTGTAGGTAACTGTCCCTTTTGTATTTGTTTTTAAGGACTCACCTCTAATATTGCCGCCCCTCCCACCTCAGTGCAAGCGAGCTGATGTTAGAAAGCTAAATTGCCGAACCTGGTGGCGGACYTGGCGGACGTAAAGGTGATGGCGGACTGAACGAAGTTATGTAGAGCACCTCAAGATAAAAACGTAATATTCAATATCTGCAAGTTAGACTAAATATTAGCCACTACATAATCTGGTGGGTAATAACCTTCAATTTGGATAATAACACAAAACACATTTTAAGACTAGAGACATTTATCGACAAATATTACGAAAACAAGCAACACCCAAACATGACGGAGAGTAAGACAGGGGAACCGATTTCAAAACGGAAACGTGACTCTTCTACAGATACAGACGATTTAATATTTTCACCACCGGGAATGGTAAAGGTCGAAACCGATCTGTTAAAATCAATAAGTGACAAACTGGGTATACTTGAATTAGTTAGTAAGGATATAAAAGAGTTGAAGGCAAGCCTCGAGATGAGTGATGAAAAAGCTGCGACATTGGAGAAGGAAACACACAAGCTAAAAGGGACAGTCAATAAGATTGAAACCGAATGAATGAATGAAATTAAAAAGGAGAACACCGTTCTGAGGGAAGCCTTACTGGACATACAAACTAGATCCATGAGAGAGAATCTGGTACTTACAGGTGTCCAAGAGAAAGAAGGAGAAGTTCCTGAATCTGTAGTTAGAGAGTTCCTCCTTACAGCGCTTCAGATTCCACGCGAAGTTATTGACAAAATCCAACTTGAACGTGTACACCGCTTCGGACAGAGAGGGCAGAGGTATGAACGCCCAATCGTTGCCAAATTTGCTTAATTTAAAGATAAAATAATGATTAAAAGCCTGGGTAAAAGACTTGCTGGGACCAAAATTGGCATGAATGATCAGTTTCCGAAGGAAATTGCAGAACGGCGCAAAGTTCTGTATCCAATTTTCAAAGAAAATAGATTAAAAGCAAAACGAGTAGCTCTCGTCGTTGATAAACTATATATTGATAACCAGTTGTTCAGAGACACAAAGACTACTCCATGGTTATTAAAAAAATTATAAAGTTCTCATAATTGAGGAAAATAAACACAATTCTAGCCCGGTTATGGATTGTAACAATACAATAAAAAATATAGCTTTTCTATATATCTTCACATATAACTAATTGAACACACAAGCACTAATTCAACATAGTGAAGATAAAAACTAAGTAAACAGAAGGCACAGTATGTGTGGTTGGTGTTGTGTGTGTTTATTGTTTATTTTATTTGTTATGTTTGGAAAGTTGAGTGAGTGAGTAATGAAATGGTTGCATATCCCAGAGCCAATGTATTGCTGTGAGCCGGGGTATGAGAGGGTTTTCAATGTTGTTCAGATGATGGATATACTTTTATAATGAATTATACGTCTTATTTATTTATTGTCCTATCATGGGGAACTACATTTTCAAGATAAATTATATCTAATTATTTATTTATTATCCTATTTTAATGGTATGGTCCATGGCCCTATACCCTAGACACCCACCTGAATGACCCAGATACTAAGGAGAAGTCCCTAACTGTTTTATGTGCCTGCTGTAAGCAGTCTGTATGCAGCTAAAATGAGGTCAAAGACCAAGAGCAGCACTGCCCCCTCAAGATTCTGAGCCTGCTTGGCAGGGTTGGTCCTGCAAAGCCAAAGCCCKCTAAAGGGAGAGCATAATATACATGGAAATTCTCAAAGCTGCTAATGAGAACCTTGACGACCTTGTACCTAGCTGGTGGGGATTCCGGTGGGGTGCCCCACCTAGGCAGTGGCAGTGCTGGCAACACTAGCTGCAGTAACCCATGGGGAGGGGGTCACACTCGGACATTCAGAGAGGGGGTATATTATTGTGACCCTGGTGGCACAAAATCAAAGTCGGACTGCATGGAGATGCTTGGGAATATGGTCATTACGGGTGACCGTATTGTGGGTGTTTCAGGAAGAAGGTGTACATTTGACCTCCATCATCTAGGATGTGACAATGGCATTTTTTTGCGCGGTCTTGCAGGCCTTCTCATGCAGCTGCAACTGCAAGTGCATTTGTAAATCCTGACTTATCTTGAGTTGGGCTCTGGGATGGTGCAATTGTTGAGAAAGTGAGCAAGGATTATAATATCTATTGTTTAACAGAAACCCATTCAACAGTTTTTAGATGAAGTTTTGTGGAAAAGTATCATGAGAGGGGGCGAAATATATTTCTCCCATGGGCAAGACTGAAATTCAAGACAGTGGGATGATGTTTCTAAATATAAGCAAATATTTGATCGCAAATGGATGGTCCGCTACAACGAGATCCGAAGGTAGAGTTGGATAATATTTTGGGAAATATGTTTATTGGACAATAAATCAATAGATTATGGCTTATTAGCCGTATACGGTCCGAATAAGAGTTGATCAAGCTAATGCGTTGAACATATGATATCAGTTCACTAAGAATTTTAGTCACTCCCTATAACATAGCAACACTTATGACTATATGATATTAGTTACTAGTGGGAGATTTTGAATAGGTCTTAAATCCATCGCTGCATTGGCAGATGGACCGGAAAGGAAACTCTAGTAGACACAAAACTATTCGATAGCCCTCAGGACTACTAAGGATATCATGTCCAGTGAATGTCATTGGATCATTACATTTGGCATTAGTGGCATATAACACTGGAGATCGTTAAACATACCTGTGCTGACTAGTGAGATATACCAGCATGGCATTAATCTAAAGCTACGTGTGGCTTGACTACTTTCTTAATACCATTCTCTCTGGACACAACACAAGTTAAAAGAAGTCTTGTTGGATAGGGGACACGAACAGTGCGGTCGGATCATCACATAATTGGGAGCACTTATTAATTTAGACTGTCACTTACCATAAATTTGTCACAGGCTAGGTCGAGAAATATTGGAAATTTATATCGAAAGCCATACTAGATGATTATATTTGTTTAGAACTAGGAACAGAAGAATTTGTAACAGGGGAGCGTTTGGGATTTGGTTCGACTAATGTCATAAGTGAGACATCATCAGTGAATAAAGTGTGAAGGAGGCATACTACTACGGGCGCGTTGTTTGCAGGTTTTTTTCGCTACTTACAAAAGCTGTACGAGGTTGCATGCTATATACTTTATCCATAAGGTACAACTTTCACACGGTTGATGGAGAGAAGACGGAACTCATGAAATGAACAAAAATCCAGAAAATCAGCATTGTTGATTTTTGTAGTCAATTTAATTTGCATTTTATTGCTATTGACATAAGTATTTGATCACCTACCACACCAGTAAGAATTCCCGGCCTCCTGTTTCAGCAGTCACGACCTGATTAGTTATTTTCTTTAAGAAGCCTCCTGTTCTCCACTCATTCCTGTATTAAAACTGCACCTGTTTGAACTCGTTACCTGTATAAAGCACCTGTCACACACTCAATCAAACAGACTCCACCCTCTCCACAATGGCCAAGACCGAGAGCTGTGTAAGGGACATCAGGGATAATTGTGACCTGTACAAGGCTGGGATGGGCTACAGGACAATAGCCAAAGCAGTCTTGGTGAGAAGGCAAACAACTGTTGGCGCAATTTATTAGGAAAAATAGAAAAAAATAAAATAGAAGAAGTTCAAGATGGACGGTCAATCACCCTCGGGTCTGGGGTCCAGCAATATCTTCACCTCGTGGGGCATCAATGATCATGAGGAATGTGAGGGATGCAGCCCAGAACTAACGGCAGGCACCTGGTTCCCAATGACCTGAGAGAGCTGGGACCACAGTCTCAAAGAAAACCATTAGTAACACCTAGCGTCATGGATTTAAAAGATCCTGCAAGCGCACGCAAGGTCCCCTGCTTCAAGCCAGCGTAACAAATGTCAGGCCCCGTCTGAAGTTTGCAATGACCATCTGGATTGATCCAGACCGGAGGAATGGGAGAAGGTCATGTGGTCTGATGAAGGACAAAAATAGAGCTTTTGCTCTAACTCCACTTGCCGTGTTTGAGGAATAGAAGGATGAAGTACAACCCCAAGAACACCTCCCAACCGTGTAAGCATGGAGGTGGAAAACATCATTCTTGGGGATGTCTTTTTTGCAAAGGGGACAGGACGACTGCACCGGTATTGAAGGGAGGATGGATGGGGTCATGTATCGCGAGATCTTGACCACAAACCTCCTTCCCTCAGTAAGAGCATTGAAGAATGGGTCGTGGCTGGGTTCCTTCCCAAGCATGACAACGACCCGAAACACACTAGCCAGGGCAAACTAAGGAGTGCTCCGTAAGAAGCATCTCAAGGCCTAGGAGTGGCTCTGCCGTCTTCCAGACCTGAACACAATAGAAAATCTTTGGAGGGAGCCGAAAGTCCCGTATTGGCCCAGCGACAGCCCCGTAAAACCTGAAAGGATCTGGAGAAGGTCTGTTATGGAGGAGTGGGCCAAATCCCTGCTGCAGTGTGTGCAACCTGTCAAGAACTACAGGAAACGTATAAAATCTCTAGTAATTGCAAAACAAAGGTTTCTGTATCAAAAATATTCATGTTCTGCTTTTCTGATGTATCAAAATACTTATGTCATGCAATAAAAATGCAAATTAATTACTTAAAAAATCATACAGATGTGATTTTGGATTTTTGTTTTAGAAGTCCTTTCTTCTCACAGTTGAAGTGTACCTATGATAAAAATTAACAGACCTCTACATGCTTTGTAAAGTAGGAAAACCTGCAAAATTGT
>NC_036838.1:28867739-28883873 GCF_002910315.2 Salvelinus sp. IW2-2015
CGTGTGGCCTGTATGGGTACAATCAAAATCATATCAATGTATTTATATAACCTTTGCACACAGCTAATATCCTCAACTGCTGTAAGCACACCAGCCTAAAAACCCCAAACAGCTAGTAATGAGCGTTAGAAGCGGCTGCGTAGAAAAACTCCTAGAATGCAATGGGCAACCTAAGGAAGAAACCTAGAGAGGAACCAGGCCTATGAACGCTGCGCAGTCTCTTCTGCTGTGCCGGGTGGATGAATAACTAAAAGAGAACTTTGCGCAAGATCGTTCAAAATGTTCATTAGTGACAAGCCATAGGTCAATTGATACCTTAAATCATGAAGTAATTTTCAATGTTTGGCTTTTCATACCGATCATCAAGAGTTGAAAAACAACAGGTCCTGACAGGTACGGTTCCAATAACCGGCTAGCAGAAACAGCTATCGAAGCAGCACCAGATGGGACATTGTAGCCAGTGCTGGACGTGAAGAAAGCTCGCAAGAGTCACTCGTCGCGAGCAGTCCCCGGAACGCATGGATCCTAGGGCCCAGGTCCCCGATGAGAAAGGAAGAAGAAGGAGACAAATTAGAGAAGAAGCACAGATGTTCAAAATTTCCATAAATCGACAAGCAGGTCAAATAATAATCAGAATAGAATCTCAGTTGGCTGTTGCATAGCCGTCAATCGTAGATTGAAATACAGCACTCGGACAGCGTAGGGGTCCATAAACGCGCAGGCAAACAGTTTGAAACTGATAGCGCAAAGGCCAGCGGAGACTGGGGAGCAGCAAGGATCCCACACGCACCGGTATCCTCGACGTATGTCGTAGTGGCTCAGGTCCTCCGCAGAGAAAAGAAAAAGAAGGAGAAATATTAGAGAGAGCCAAGATTTTCAAAATTTCACTAACGATGACAAAGCATTGGTCAAGACGCTACTCAATCAGAATATAGGTGACTCAGGTTGGTTTTCATAGCCGTAATCAGTTAAGATTGTTGAAAAACAGCAGGTCGCTGGGGGACATGTCCGGTAGGTGGTGCCGATAAACACGAGCAGCAATATGATTGCAAACTGGAATATCAGCAAGCCAGCGGACGCAGGAACAGCAAGAGCTGTGCGATCATGCCCGGTAGTCCTGACGTATGTCCTAGGCCAGCGTTCTCAGGAGAAACAAGAGAACGAGAGAATTAGAGAAGAGCAACTTAAAATTCACACCAGGACTGATAAGACAAGAAGTACTCCTAAGTAACCAGAACTTGTACCCTACCCCCCACCACACAAACTACTGGCAGGACTAGAAACTCAAGTGGATGTCTCGAGTACAGCAGCGGTCAGAGACACTGGCCCCATCCGAAGAAACCACCATCAGTGCAGCACAAACGGGATAGGATATAACCCCACCCATTTACCAAAACCTCAGCTCCCCGCACACTAGAGGGGTAATCTTCTAACCCACGCAACTTACAACTCTGAACACAAGGCCAGTATAGCCCACAAAGGTCTCCACCACAGCACACAAACCAAGGGGGGCGCCAACCCCCAGACCAGAGAAGTCACTCAGTCACTCCAACCCCTCAAGTACGCACCCCTCCTAGGGACGCATGAAAGAGCACCGCAAGCCAGAACTCAGCCCTGTAAAACAGGGTTAGACCAAGAATCCCATGGAGAGCGGGGAACCGCCCTGCAGAGACAGCAAGGGCGTTCGTGCCTCCAGGAACCTTATCCGTTTCACCTTCCACCCAGCCTGGCCACGTTCTAACACTCAATCAAATACCTACTGAAAGATAAGTCTTAAGTAAAAGACTTAAAGTTAGACCTGAGTCGCGCCTCCACAGGTAGGCAGACATGTCCATAAATAGATCTATAGAGAAAGCCCGCCTTTTTTTTTTCTTCTTTTTTTTTTCTCCCTTTTTTTTGTTTTTTTACCTTTTTTTTCACGTGTTGCTTATGAAATCCTGGTACAATTAGAGCCTGCAGCTTTCACCTCCGAAGCGACGTAATTGTAATACGCAGACCAACTCGAAAATACTTAGGAGCAGCCATGTAACCGTATACGATTTAAACAGAAAACTTTGAAATCAGCCCTTGCCTTAACGGAACCCGTGTAGGGAAGCGAGCACTGGAGTAATATGATCAAATTTCTTTTTCTAGTCAGATTCTCTAGCACCGATTTAGCACTAAACTGAAGGTTTACTTTATGCTATTATCCGGGTAGCCGTAAGTAGAGCATTGCATGCTAACCTAAATAACAATCGCAGGATTAATTTTCTGCTTCATTTTGACAGAACCAATTTCATTTAGCCAATGTTACGGAAGAAAAAACAGTGTATCAAATACTTGTTCTCCCCACTGTAGGTACAGCAGATCCTCGTATTGTATGGGACACTTTTAAGTGTGCCTTTAGAGGCAATGCAATTCAGTACTCATCTATAAAACAAAAGCAATTTAGATCAAAAGAGTCCATATTAACAAAGGAAATTGAAGGACTAACAGTACAGTTAGATAGCAATAAAAACGGTACCATAGAGGCACAGAATAAGTTAGAGGAAAAACAAAAAAAATGGAGGAACTTATTCAAGAAAGATCCAGTGTAATATATTATAAAAATAAAGCGAACTGGATGGAATATGGGGGAAAATGCACCAAATTCTTTTTCAATCTTCAATATAGAAATGCTACCACATTTTTTTGATTAAAACTTGTTACAAATGATGGAGTCACGCATGATTCACCAAATTATATTTTGAAAGAGGAAGTAAAGTACTTTAAGAATATGTTTTCGTTTCAGGCTCCTCCATCTCCACTAACTGAAACTAATTGTATGGATTTTTTCCTAATAATAATGTAAAATTAACATCTGTACAGAAAGACTCATGTGAAGGCCAAATTGCAGAGGAGGAACTTCTTGATGCAATTTGGGCCTTTAAGGTTGGGAAAACTCCAGGGCTGGATGGCATACCAGTGGAAGTATACAAAACGTTTTTGTTGATATACTCAGAGGACCATTATTAGCATGTTTTAACCACTCCTATATACATGGTAGATTATCAGACACGCAACAAGAAGGTCTGATATCATTATTACTGAAACAGAACCCAAGTGGTATATATAAAGATCCAGTCCATTTAAAAAATTGGAGACCTCTTACACTTCAGTGTTGTGATGCAAAAATCCTAGCAAAATGCTTGGCGCATAGAATAAAAAAAGTATTGTCAGATATTATTCATCCTAATCAGACAGGTTTTTTACATGGACGATACATTGGAGTAATATAAGACAAGTACTGGAAACAATAGAACACTATGAAATATCGGGGAAACCAGGCCTGGTTTTCATAGCTGATTTTGAAAAGGCTTTTGATAAAGTATGACTGGAGTTTATATATAAATGCCTAGAATATTTCAATTTTGGGGAATCGCTTATAAAATGGGTTAAAGTTATGTATTGTAACCCTAGGTGTAAAATAGTAAATAATGGCTACATCTCAGAAAGTTTTAAACTATCTAGAGGAATAAAACAAGGTTGTCCACTATCGGCATATCTATTTATTATTGCCATCGAAATGTTAGCTGTTAAAATTAGATCAAACATTAATATTAAGGGATTAGAAATCTGTGGCTTAAAAACTAAGGTGTCATTGTACGTTGATGATTCATGTTTTCTTTTAAAACCATAACTAGAGTCTCTCCACTGCCTCMTAGAGGATCTAGATACCTTTGCTGTCCTCTCTGGATTAAAACCAAATTATGATAAATGTACCATATTACGTATCGGATCACTAAAAAATGCACATTTTACATTACCATGTAGTTTACCAATTAAATGGTCTGACGGAGATGTGGACATATTCGGTATACAAATCCCAAAAGAAAGAAATTATCTCACTCCAATAATTTTTATAGAAAGTTAGCAAAAATAGATAAGATCTTGCTACCATGGAAAGGAAAATACCTGTCTATTTGTGGAAAAATCACCCTGATTAACTCTAAGTCATATCACAGTTTACCTATTTGCTTATGGTTTTGCCTACACCTAGTGACCTGCTTTTTAAATTATATGAACAAAAAATATTCAATTTTATTTGGAACGGCAAGCCAGATAAAATTAAAAGGGCCTATTTATATAACGAATATGAATTCGGAGGGAGAAATTATCTAATATTAAAGATTAGACCCTCTCAATAAACGCATCATAATACAAACAAGTTCATACTTTAAATCCAAACTCGGTATCTCTAGTAAATTGTACACGATATCGATTCTCATTCTATGTCAAGAAGGGCCTTTATTTCCCTTTTTATTCACATTCTATCATCCTGCTCACTTTCGGGTTCGGTTGAAAAGGAAAATAAATCTCCAAAATATCGTTTATTTTTTAACAAGCCTTAAGAAAGTTGATTGGCAATTTCCAGTTTAATCACTGAAAGGACTGGAACAAATAGATTATCAGTACCAACAAATATGTGGTTAAAATTCAATAATTAGTAACTATTGAATTAAAAACTGTTATCAAAGATTTTTTAAAAAGTATAATTTTTGTGACATGATATCTCATAAAGGACTTGTGAGCAGTGTGCTCACACATTGCAAGCTTACAACAGACATATGGAAATGTGTCCCAAACTTACAACCAAATTAAATTGCAGCTTACCCACAAAATGCGGAAGAGGCGAAGTAGAAAGGAAAAAGTTAAGGAACTTGTAGATATGGCCCTATATTAAAAGAAGCATAAAATAGGTTAAAGAAAAGTGTATGTATAAATAAAAACTATACCAAATATTTCATTAAAAGACAATAAAAACTGGACAGCATGTGCCATCATCAATAGTGCAAATAGTTGGAGGAGATTATTCAGAGTATACCCATTCCATGGCACATGGTTTATAAATTGATAACGCAAAACAACGCCGGATTGAAAACTCTCGAATTTTTATTTAAATTACTAATACAAAATTCTTGCAACGATACGAATGTTATATATATGGGGGATACAATCTTCCAGCTCTGCAATTCTGCTGTAGAGGAGGCAGAGTCATTAGATCATTTATTTGGTATTGTCCATAGGTAGCTAATTTTTGAGGTCACAGGGTCCAGGGATGGCTGAAGAATTGCAACATTTGCTAGCACTAACGCTACAAGATAGCAATACTGGTGATTTGAAAAGCCATAGTCAATCAATCAATAATATTAATAATATATTTTAGCAAACATTTTTATTTTTTAATTTACAATCTGTAGAAGCTATGAGAATAGGAAGGTTCAAATATTTGTGAAGCATCACAGCACAGTTGAAAAATATATGGCAAATAAATCCGAAATAGATGATGTTGGAAGATAGATGGGAAGGGTTGAGTGGAGAATGAAAGGTGGACCTAATAACAAGAAAACAATGTAAAGCATACGGGATCTGTGAAATGTGTTAGGCTCGGAGCTTTGTGAAATAGCACAGTTACAAGTGGAAATCAAACTGGGTGGACATCATAAATAGAGGAAGGACTAAGACAAACAAGAGAGAACTATTGTAAAGTGATCTGTGTGTAAACATGTGTATAAGATGTATAAATTGAAGGTAAAAGCAGAAGTGTTTATTAGTTTACTCCAATTGGGGGATCGGTGGTAGGGTTTGCGGGGAATAATAATAAAGGTATATTCTTTAAAAAAGTATGTATGTCTATATAGGTATGTGTATGTATATACTGTATGTGTATATGTWTGCATACGTGTATGGATATATTTACCCCAAAAATATGGGGGATTGGAAATAATGCAGACAATTACATTGGAAGCAACATTCTTTCCGCAATATTAAGCTGATCCACACCTAAATTWAAAAAAWAATAATAATAAAAATAAATATATAAAACTTTTTTT
Source organism: Salvelinus sp. IW2-2015 (assembly GCF_002910315.2). Taxonomy (NCBI): domain Eukaryota; kingdom Metazoa; phylum Chordata; class Actinopteri; order Salmoniformes; family Salmonidae; genus Salvelinus; species Salvelinus sp. IW2-2015. Next base: position 28,873,592 of record NC_036838.1, read on the forward strand.
TTTGCCGAACCTGGCGCAAGTGATTCAAAATGCCGGAGCACCAGTTTTTACATGCTGAAAGTGCCAACTGACGTAGATAGAGCATACTAACTTACAAATGCGTCATGAGTTTAGTTTAGTTTAACCATCGTAGCCAATCAAAATATAAGCTTGTTTTACTCCAAGGTTTGTAAACAAAGTAATCTAAACAAACACTGTACCGTTTAGCTAAACTGAGCGAGCTCAACTGTGAAACGTGACAAGGGAAGCCAGTTTGGACTTGTCTTCACACCAATCACATTACATCAAAAGCCAAATGTCATTGACAGAACAAACTTGAATTGTTGCATCTCATTGTGTTGGTGTCCTCCGGTGGCTAGCTAAAYTTTGTTCTTTCCTAAATTAGCCATGTATCAAGATAGGGATTGGAATCACTACTCTGGACGGTTCTGACCTAGAATATGTGGACAACTACAAATACCTAGGTGTCTGGTTAGACTGTAAACTCTCCTTCCAGACTCACATRAAGCATCTCCAATCCAAAATTAAATCTAGAATCGGCTTCCTATTTCGCAAACAAAGCCTCCTTCACTCATGCCGCCAAACATACCCTCGTAAAACTGACTATCCTACCGATCATTGACTTCGGCAATGTCATTTACAAAATAGCCACCAACACTCTACTCAGCAAACTGAATGTAGTCTATCACAGTGCCATCCGTTTTATCACCAAAGCCCCATATACTACCCACCACTACGATCTGTATGCTCTCGTTGGCTGGCCCTCGCTACATGTCCGTTGCCAAACCCACTGGCTCCAGCTCATCTATAAGTCTTTGCTAGGTAAAGCTCTGCAGTATCTCAGCTCACTGGTATATTGCACTGGTCATCCCCAAAGCCAACACTTCCTTTGGTTGCCTTTCCTTCCAGTTCTCWGCTGCCAATGACTGGAACGAATTGCAAAAATCTCTGAAGCTGGAGTCTTATATCTCCCTCTCTAACTTTAAGCATCAGCTGTCAGAGCAGCTTACCGATCACTGTACCTGTACACAGCCAATCTGTAAATAGCACACCCGACTACCTCATCCCCATGTTTTTACTTCCCCTCTTGCTCTTTTGCACCCCAGTATCTCTACTTGCACATCATCATCTGCACATTTATCACTCCAGTATTAACGCTAAATTGTAATTATTTTCTTCTCTATGGCCTATTTATTGCCTACCTCCCTACTCTTCTACATTTTCACACACTGTACATAGATTTTTCTATTTTTATTTTATTTTGTGTTATTGACATTTGTTTATGTGTAACTCTGTGTTGTTGTTTTTTGTCACACTGCTTTGCTTTATCTTTATCTGTTCTCAACTGGCCCACCTGGTTAAATAAAGGTGAAGTGGGGGGGTGTTTTTTCCAAACGTAATTCTCCGTGCTGGACAATGACTATAACGGCGATTCTGATCCAACCATAAATTCATACATTGTGCCCTTTGCCTGAGAGTATGGAAGTTCAATATGTGAACTAACAGGTTATACAACAAACAACGCAATTATCACAACACATAGGTTGTAAGATGGACATTTCTTTCCTGGCTTGGCTTCCCCAGTGATTTTACCCACGCACCACTACTGCTTCAGTCTAAGACAAGTTGTCATTCTTATTAAAACCTTAGAAGGCCTTTTGCCAGACCTCTTTTATTCCTGCTCCATGGCATGCACAATACATTCTAAGAACATAGAATGACAGATAGGAGCTGTTAAGGATCAGGAGGAGAAATACAACACACAGTCAAAGCAAAGATGATAGAGCCCGTTGCTTTAAGATAAACAATAAAGGTTTGGAGGATTTAATTAATACTTTACAGAGTAAAGTAATTTAGCTAACATTTATAATGGAACTTGGTGTTTTTGGTTGGATGCCTGCTGTGAACACAGTTGGAGTTGCCTTGGGCAATTGGAAGCAGGTGAAATTTGTAGGAGCATAAGATATTTAATTTTTTTCATGTTTCCAGAAGGGAAATGGGAAATATTAATGTGTTTTGTTTTTCAATTTCCTCCCATTTAATGCATTAGACTCATGTAATCATACATATATTATATAGATTTTTTTTAAACAGGTTTTCCAATGTAAATGGTGTCACTGTGTTGCTAACAGTATCACTTCCTCCGCTTTCCCCATCCCGTTAGTGGGCTCAAACCAGTCGTCCTCTGATCACAAACACACATGAACGCCCAGTTGACAACGTACCAACCAGTTGCAACACTGAAAAGGATCCAATTAAGTGGCAACATTTCAAGCGGTGAGTGAGTTTATGCGGTACAATCTCAATCTGATACACCAGCACATGTCCAAAAGCTTTACATTCTAACCAAGGATAGCTAGTAATACAAGATGGCGACACAGAGGGACATTTTCCTTGTGCATAACACCCGACACAGTGAGAAAAGTTACACAGAATTACTTTTAAATAGATAGAATGCTACATTATCCAAGGCAAGTTTCTAGAGGTAGCAATTGCATAATTTTGCAATTGTTGGACATTGAACATAATTTTCGCAGTCGTTTTTCAACATCTGTTAATTGCCTCATCTTCACAGACATAAGTGTGAGGTAACAACATAAAACATGTTGCAGGGTATTGTGAGCTAAGCAATATGTTTTGCACCGTTCAGTGCTGTTTTGCATTAGGAAAATGTGACTAACAATGTGTAAAATATGCAATGTTTTCAAGTATCGCTTTTGCTGTGTAATTTTTCAACTTAGCACTTTTACCAGCGAGCCAGCCTTCCCTGCGATGACATMATTTAAACCTTAGGATGATTGCTGGTGGTTGTTTCTCCCCAAGAGGAAAAAACGATTTTGTCCAAATTGCCTCAAAAACAATTCAGATGAATGATTGACAGCGAAGCCAATTCATCAAAATGAGTGATAGTCTCAGATATATGACACCGAGAAAACATTGGAAAATAAACACACATTCACGCACTCGCACACAGACACACACAATCACAAACAAGCCACAAAGTGGTAAAAATAAAATAATTCAATAGCCATTACAAGGTACCTTTATAGAAATTTGGAGGTGAATGATTTGTGGGCAGAGTGGTTGTGCAGGGGCAGAAGGAGGGAGGGATGGAATAGCAGGTGTATGAGTGTGTGTCTAGCCGGACTCTCTCACTCTCTCACTCTCTCTCTCGCTTTCCCTCTCCTCTCCTCCTCCTACTCCTCCACCTCCTCCTTCACTCACGTCTGTGGCCATTAGTGAGGCGGCAGTTGAGGCTTGCGCATTTTGACAGATGCTCGCTCTGTCCAAATGCATCTCAGAGGACATTATGGCAGTAGTCACACTCCCCCTCACTCCTGTTTCATCTCTCTCTCTCTCTCTCTCTCCTTCTCTCTCTTCTCTCTCTCTCTCTCTTCTTCTCTCTCTCTCTCTCTCTCTCTCTCTCTCTCTCTCTCTCTCTCTCTCTCTCTCTCTCTCTCTCTCTCTCTCTCTCTCTCTCTCTCTCTCTTCTCTCTCTCTCTCTCTCTCTCTCTCTCTCTCTCTCTCTCTCTCTCTCTCTCTCTCTCTCTCTCTCTCCTCTCTCTCTCCTCTCTCTCTCTCTCTCTCTCTCTCTCTCTTCTCTCTCTCTCTCTCTTCCTTGCCACATCCATGCCATGCTTGCATGCATTACTCTCAGGTCTTCCCATTTGCAAACAAACACATTTCCATGGCACAAACACACACCGTCAATGTTCAGAGCAGTTGACTTGTTTGCGTGTGCACAGTTGGAGCCCTCCCCTTTCCCCAGGCCTCTGTTCTCAAGAGCCACAGAGAAGCAAGTGACAGGCCAGGTTTCACAGGGTCTGCCCAATACAGGAGCCTTAGAGGGACACGCCAGCATAGAGGGACATGCGAGCAGAGTATGTCTGTAGGTCACCCCAGGTGTCTGTCACAACTGGTACAGTCATGGAGACGCTAACTTACCTGGACACAATGGGGCCAACTATACTGTAGATGGTTATGCAGTTCACATAGTCACAGGGTCATGTCTTGTGAGGGCATAAGAGGAACATGCCATACTGCCAGGTCTTTATAAATTGAGATGATGACTTAAATGCAGGCAAACTTAAATCCATTTTAGCTCATTTCAACCAACATGTCACATGTACAACCAAAGGGAAAAAACCTTGATCTCCTGTACTCCACACACAGAGATGCACAAAACCTCTCCCTCGCCCTCCATTTGGCAAATCTGACCATAATTCTATCCTCCTGATTCCMGCTTACAAGCAAGAACTAAAGCAGGAAGTACCCGTGACTTGCTCAATACGGAAGTGGTCAGATGACGCGAATGCTAAGCTACAGGACTGTTTTCATAGCACAGACTGGAATATGTTTCAGGATTCATCCAAAGGCATTGAGGAGTATATCACCTCAGTCACTGGCTTCAACCAATAAGTGCATCGACGACGTCATCCCCACAGTGACCGTACGTACATTTCCCAACCAGAAGCTATGGATTACAGGCAACATKTGCACTGAGCTAAAGGCTAGGGCTGCTGCTTTCAAGGAGTGGACAGTAATCCGGAGACTAATAAGAAATCCCGCTATGCCCTCAGACGAGCCATTAAACAGGCAAAGCGTCAATAGAAGACTAAGATTGAATCCTACTACACCGGCTCTGACACTCGTCGGATGTGGCAGGGCTTGAAAACTACTACGGACTACAAAGGRAAACCCAGCCGGGAGCTGCCCAGTGACACGAGCCTACCAGACGAGCTAAATGCCTTTTATGCTCGTTTCGAGGCAAGCAACACTGAAGCATGCATGAGAGCACCAGCTGTTCCAGACACTGTGTGATCACGCTATCCGTAGCCAATGTTAGCAAGACCTTTAAAAAGGTTAACGTTCACAAAGCCGCAGGSCCAGACGGATWACAAGGTTGTGTACTCAAAGCATGTGCGGACCAACTGGCAAGTGTCTCCTCTGACATTTTCAACCTCTCCCTGTAATACCTATACTATCAGTCATAAGTTTTAGAACACCTACTCATTCAAGGGTTTTTCTTTATTTTTACTATTTTCTACATTGTAGAATAATAGTGAAGACATCAAAACTGTGAAATAACACATATGGAATCATGTAGTAATCAAAAAGTGTTCAACAAATCTAAGCATATTTGAGATTATTCAAACAGCCTTSATGACAGCTTTGCAAACTTTTGGCATTCTCTCAACCAGCTTCACCTGGAATGCTTTTACAACAGTCTTGAATGAGTTCTCACATATGCTGAGAACTTGTTGGCTGCTTTGCCTTCACTCTGCAGTCCGCCTCATCCCAAACCATCTCAATTTGCTTGAGGTCAGGGGATTGTGGAGGCCAGGTCATCTGATGCAGCACTCCATCACTCTCCTTCTTGGTAAAAATAGCCTTACACAGCCTGGAGGTGTGTTGGGTCATTGTCTTGTTGAAAAACAAAAGATTGTCCCACTAAGCCCAATCCAGATGTGATGACGTATCGCTGCAGAATGCTGTGGTAGCCATGTTGGTTAAGTGTGCCTTAAATTGTAAATACATCATAGACAGTGTCACCAGCAAAGCACCCCCACACCATAACACCTCCTCCTCCATGCTTTATGGTGGGAAAAACACATGCAGAGATCATCCGTTCATCGACACCGCATCTCACAAAGACACGATTCTTGGAACAAACAATRTCCAATTTGGACTCCATACCAAAGGAAACATTTCCATCGGGCTAATGTCTATTGCTCGGGTTTCTMGGCCCAAGCAAGTCTCTTCTTCTTATTGGTGTTCTTTAGTAGTGGTTTCTTTGCAYCAATTTGACCATGAAGGCCTGATTCACACAGTCTCCTCTGAACAGTTGATGTTGAGATGTGTCTGTTACTTGAACACTGTGAAACATTTTTTGGCTGCAATTTCTGAGGCTGGTAACTCTAATAAACGTATCCTCTGCAGCAGAGGTAACTCTGGGTCTTCCATTGCTGTGACGGTCCTCATGAGAGCCAGTTTCATCATAGCGCTTGATGGTTTTTGCGACTGCACTTGAAGAAACTTTCAAAGTTCTTGAAATGTTCCATATTGACTGACCTTCATGTCTTAAGGCAATGATGAACTGTCATTTCTCTTTGCATATTTGAGCTGTTCTTGCCATAATATGGACTTGGTCTTTTACCAAATAGGGCTATCTTCTGTATACCACCCCTATCTTGTCACAACACAGCTGATTGACTCAAATGCATTAAGAAGGAAATAAAATCCACAAATTAACTTTTACGAAGGCACACCTGTTTAATGAAATTCATTCCAGGTGCGTTCCTCATGAAGCTTGTTGAGAGAATGCCAAGAGTGTGCAAAGCAGTCATCAAAGGCAAATTATGGCTATTTGTTTACCACTTTTTTGGCTACTAATCATTCCATATGTCTTATTTCAAAGTTTTAATGTCTTCACTACTATTCTACAATTGTAGAAAATAGTAKAAAATAAAGAAAAACCCTTGAATGAGCAGGTGTTCTAAAACTTTTGACCAGTAGTGTACATGTTTCAAACTGACCACCATAGTCCCTGTGCCCAAGAAAGTGATGATAACCTGCCTAAATGATTACTGCCCCGTAGCACTCACGTCGGTAGCCATGAAGTGCTTTGAAAGGCTGGTCATGGCTCACATCAACACCATTATGCCAGAAACCCTAGACCCACTCCAATTCGCATACCGCCCCAACAGATCCACATATGACGTAATCTCAACAGCACTCCACACTGCCCTTTCCCATCTGGACAAAAGAAACTCCTATGTGAGAATGTTGTTCATTGACTACAGCTGAGCGTTCAACACCATTGTACCCACAAAGCTCCTCACTAAGCTAAGGACCCTGGGACTAAACACCTCCCTCTTCAACTGGATCCTGGACTTCCTGACGAGCCGCCCCCAGGTGGTAAGGGTAGGCAACAACACATCTGCCACGCTGATCCTCAACACTGGGGCCCCTCAGGGGTGAGTGCTTAGTCCCCACCTGTACTCCCTGTTCACCCACGACTGCATGGCCAAGCACAACTCCAACACCATTATCACGTTTGCTGACAACACCACAGTGGTAGGCCTGAACACTGACAATGATGAGACAGCCTTTAGGGAGGAGGACAGATACCTGGCAGTGTGGTGCCAGGACAACAACCTATCTCTCAATTTGAGCAAGACAAAGGATCTGATCGTGGACTATAGGAAAAGGAGAGCTGAACAGGCCCCCATTAACATCGACGGGACTGAAGTGGAGTGGGTTGAGTGTTTCAAGTTCCTTGTTGTCCACATCACCAAAAAACTATCATGGTCCAAACACACCAAGACAGTTGTGAAGAGAGCACAACAACACCTTTTCCCCCTCAGAAGACTGAAACGATTTGGCATGGGTTCCCAGATCCTCAAAAAGTTCTACAGTTGCACCATCGAGAGCATCCTGACCGGTTGCATCACCGCCGGGTAGGGCAACTGCTCGGCATCTAACCGTAATGCACTACATAGAGGTTAGTGCGTACGGCTCAGTACATCACTGGGGCCAAGCTTCCTGACATCCAGAACCTACTGTATATACTAGTTAGTGTCAGAGGAAAGCCCCAAAAATTGTCAAAGACCCAAATCATCCAAGTCATAGACTGTTCTCTCTGCTACCGTACGGCAAGCGTTACCGGAGCGCCAAGTCTAGGACCAAAAGGCTCCTTAACAGCTTCTCCCCCCAAGCCATAAGACTGCTGAACAATTAATCAAATGGCCACCTGGACTATTTACATAATACTTTATCAAAGTATTCTTAAACCTTTTTCCCTGTGGAAAGATTTAGACCAGGGTTCAATCTGATGGCAGTTTGTCTACAATGTTACTGCTTTCCAGAGATCGCATTCACATAAAACACTACCTTTTAAATTGTGCATTGTCGACAGGGGCGATCAAGATTGAATACCGGCCACAGAAAGGTTACAGTACCACGTTAAAATTGATGTCATGCCACAGACCGCTATAGCATTGGTACGTAATCCCACTGTAAATGTAGTATTGGTCCATATTGTTGGACTAATACCTGTTTGCTGCATTGCTGAATTACTTCAAACATTTCCCAAATAGGCCTCCACAACATAAAACACCAAGGTCTTAATTCGTCCTTTACATGGCCACCACTCTTGCATAAATCATGCAAGCATATGTCTTAAAAGGTTAGAGTTATGCACACCATATCTCAATATAGGGGCAAGAGAGTGGAGCAAAAGTTTGGCCAGGATCCAGAAAAGCTGAATCACAGCGCCTGAGCTCTCCTTGGACCGACAGACGGGCCTGTCCAGGGCACAAGAGGGTACTTCACTCCTCAGCACACACACATCCCAACCCCTCCACACACTGTGCTTTCTCTCCTCCTCAACACACTCCTCTTCTCTCCCTCCACACTCTCCTCTTTTCTCCCCTCCACACACTCCTATTTCTCTCCCCTCCACACACTATTCTCTCCTCTCCCCTCAACACACTCTTCTCTCTCTCCCCTCCACACACTCCTCTTTCTCTCCCCTCCACACCACTCCTATTTCTCTCCCCTCCACATACTCTTCTCTCTCTCTCCTCCACACACTTCTCTCTCTCTCCCCTCCACACACTCCTATTTCTCTCCCCTCCACACCTCTCTCTCTCCCCTTCACGCCATCTCTCTCTCTCCCCTCCACACACTCCTTCTCTCTCTCCCCTCTACACCTCTCTCTTCCCTCCCACACACGTCTTCTCTCTCTCTCCCTCCACACACTCTTCTCTCTCTCCCCTCTACACCTCTCTCTCCCCTCCACACAACTCCTCTCTCTCGCCCCTCCTACACCTCGCTTCCCCTCTCACGCACTCCGCTCTCTCCCCTCTACACCTCTCTCTCCCCTCCACACACTCTTCTCTCTCTCCCCTCCACACACTCTTCTCTCTCTCCCCTCTACACCTCTCTCTCCCCTTCACACACTCCTCTCTCTCCCCTTCACACACTCCTCTCTCTCGCTCCTCCAAATTTCAGGAGAGACGAAATAAGGCCTGCCAAGACATCAGAGTCGGACCATTGACAGAGAGAGAGAGAGAGAGAGAGTAAGAGAGAGAAAGAGGAGAGAGTGAGTTTAACAAAGCAGAATTGCAGGAAAGATGAGTGGCTGCGAATAAAAAGAGATAGGAGTTAAAGGGACTATCCCACAGTTAAAAGTACATTTTCTTCTCTGCCATGTAAGTGTCTGTTAAGATTGGAAAGGGAGGGTTGGCAGGGAGGGGAAACTTGAGGTCAACTTCATCTCTCTGTTCATATTCCAACTCCATCTCGGTTCAATCTGGTTCCAATTCCGTCTTGGTCGGCCGAGAAAGTTCCATTCAAATTCCAAAAACCAATCTCCAATTGTGAACTCCATGTCCGATTGCACCAGCTGACCACCAATAGCACTCTGGGTCAGACAAGATCAAACACGTAGCCACCACATCAATGCATTTTTTGTGAAAGCCTTAGCACTGTGAAAACATTCAAGTCCTTTTCCAAGTTTTCCTATATGAACCCCACTCTGTCAGCATCAACAGTTATTCTGTCAATTGCGTTGTGCTCGGAAGTATTTAACATCAATCCCACCTCTAAGAATATGATCACTGTGGACGGGTCTCACATTGGGTACTATGACACATATTTGACTTTCTTCTTTCTTCTTTACTTCTTCTTTTCGTCTCGGGGCCTTTTGAACCAGCATGCTCTGCTCCCTTGGATGACTTGAGCCCCGCTCAAATCCCCGCACTACCCCACTCGGCGGAGAACATGTCACCGAAAGAGAGGGATGAAAAAAAGATCTATTTGAGGGGAAGGAGGGAAGGAGGGGAAGGAGGGAAGGAGCCTCTACGAGGCGGTGATAAGGGATAAAGGGGAGGCAGAGTGGCGGAATAATATTTGAATTATGTAACTCTACTTGGGAATGATTTAGACAATTCTGCCGCTGACATGAACATAATTTCTCATTACCTGAGCTCGGCGTGTGCTTACTCGTCCCACAAGTCATCTCACACTCGTCTCTCCGAGAGGAGGAGGAGGAGGAGAAAAAGAAGAGGATGAACGGCCAAATTATCACACGCATACACAACGACACGTACACACACACACACTTTGAGTGTCGTGATGAAGAAGGCCAGAGATAAAAGGCACAGACACACACAGTCAAAGAGATCACATATGAGGGTGTACTCTGTTCAAGTATACAGCACATATACTATGGGTTGACAAACATGTTTGTGTGTGTGTGTGTGTGTGTGTGTGTGTG